>NC_069505.1:535241011-535483511 GCF_027579735.1 Bombina bombina | reverse complement strand
TTTTCTTAGCTCGCTAATCAACCGTGTAATTGATCTGTGTGTGTGTTTTATATATATATAAAAGCATATACTGTACATATATTTTAACATTTTGCTGCCCATCGCTGCACTTACCCGTTTTGCTGTGCTTGGTTCTCATGCCGTGTCTGATTGCATGAGAATGAGGCTCCCATTGCAGCTTATGTAAGTGCGCTCTCATGAGCGCTAAGCTTTTGTGCAATACCAGGGCACGTTTGTGTGCGCTGGTATTACAAAGTGGTGCACAAATATATCACTTTAGGAAAAGCTATAATTTGCGCTTTACTTCTCTGATGTTAATTGTAGTCCTTCTGAAATCAGTCATAAGTTTAGGCTTGAGTTTTGCACCTTCTATCAATTTTGACTTCTTCCAATCTTTGGTTGATTTACACAAACTTGACAGGGATAAACTTGATAACCATTTTTGTAGTGAGATCTTAACATGGGTGTCAAATTGTTTTCAGCCTTAACAAATGGAAAGATCTGTAAAAAACAAGTATGATTTGGAAAAAGAGCGTTTTGTAAGTTTGGAACCTTTGCAGAATAGATCCTTGGAAACATACTCAGACTAGATTGTATCCAATTAACAACAAAGGCTTTATTTTGGAAAAGTTTGAATGCAGGGTTGAGCAGGACCTAGTTAATCTTTTTATCAATTGCAAAAGGAAGGGATAATTTAAATAAAGATTAACGTTTAGCCTAGGACACCTTGAAAACAAGGAACAATAAAGTCAATTGACAGTCTAATAAGAGGGGTAGTTTTGTTTTGAATACTAGTTATTACATTTCTGAGACAGCAGGCCCTATTTATGAAGCTTCAAGGCCCAAGAATTTCAGGTTTTGTATGAGCAGGCCTGAAATGCTAGTTAAAGGGACCTGAAACACAAACTTTATTCATCCATGTTTAAGATAGAGAATACAATTTCAAATAACTTTACTTCTTTTTTCTAATTTGCTTAATTTTCAAATGCCTAGATAACGAGTTTGGCATTAGCCTTAAAAAGCAGCGTTGAGAGGTCCCAACGCTGCTTTTTAATGCCCGCTGGTATTAAGAGGCTGGCAGGTACAGGTGTACTGCTCACTTTTCTTCCGCGTCTCAAGGCTACCGCAAATCCCCTTACGTCAATTGCATATCCTATCTTTTTAATGGGATTTGCCTAATGCTGGTATTATGAGTCTTGGAGGAAGTGAGCGGTACACCCTCTCCTATCAAGACTCCTACCACATTTAAAAGTCAGTAGTTAAGAGTTTTATGGGCTAACGCCGTAACATAAAAATCTTAACTAAAGTGATAAAAAGTACACTACCACCCATAAACTACCTATTAACCCCTAAACTGAGGCCCCCCACACACATCGGAAACACTTTAATAAATATATTAACCCCTAATCTGCCGATCGGACATCACCGCCACTTTAATAAATATATTAACCCCTAAACCGCCGCACTCCCACCTCACAAACACTAGTTAAATTGTATTAACCCCTAATCTGCCGTCCCTAACATCACGACACCTACTTACATTTATTAACCCTAATCTGCCACCCCCGACGTCTCCGCTACTATATTAAAGGTATTAACCCCTAAACCTAAGTCTAACCCTAACCCCCCTAAATTAAATATAATTTAAATTAAACTAAATAAATGTAACATAATTAAATAAATTAATCCTATTTAAAACTAAATACTTACCTATAAAATAAACCCTGAGCTAGCTACAATATAACTAATAGTTACATTGTAGCTAGCTTAGGATTTATATGTATTTTACAGGCAACTTTGTATTTATTTTAACTAGGTAGAATAGTAATTAAATAGTTATTAACTATTTAATAACTACCTAGCTAAAATAAGTACAAAATTACCTGTAAAATAATTCCTAACCTAAGTTACAATTACACCTAACACTACACTATCATTACATAAATTACCTAAACTACCTACAATTAATTACAATTAAATTAAATTAAATTAAATTAAATAAACTAAATTACGAAAAAACCCCACTAAATTGCAGAAAATAAAAAAAAGAATTACAAGAATTTTAAACTAAATACACCTAATCTAATCCCCCTAATAAAATAATAAAGCCCCCCAAAATAATAAAATTCCCTACCCTATACTAACTTACAAATAGCCCTTAAAAGGGCCTTTTGCGGGGCATTGCCCCAAAGTAATCAGCTTTTTCACCTGTAAAAAAAATACAATACCCCCCAACATTAAAAGCCACCACCCACACACCCAACCCTACTCTAAAACCCACCCAATCCCCCCTTAAAAAACCTAACACTACCCCCCTGAAGATCTCCCTACCTTGAGCCATCTTCACCCAGCTGGGCACAAGTGGTCCTCCAAAAGGGGCAGAAGTCTTCATCCGATCCAGGCAGAAGAGGTCCTCCAAGCGGCAGAAGTCTTCATCCAAGCGGCATCTTCTATCTTCATCCATCCGGAGTGGGTCCATCTTCAATCCAGCCGACGTGGAGCCATCCTCTTCAAACAAAGTCCAAGCGAAGAATGAAGGTTCCTTTAAATGATGTCATCCAAGATGGCGTCCCTTGAATTATGATTGGCTGATAGGATTCTATCAGCCAATCGGAATTAAGGTAGGAAAAATCCTATTGGCCGATCCAATCAGCCAATAGGATTGAAGTTCAATCCTATTGGCTGATTGGATCAGTCAATAAGATTGAGCTCACATTCCATTTGCTGTTTCAACCAGCCAATAGAATGTGAGCTCAATCCTATTAGCTGATCCAATCAGCCAATAGGATTTTACTACCTTAATTCCGATTGGCTGATAGAATCCTATCAGCCAATCGGAATTCAAGGGACTCCATCTTGGATGACGTCAATTAAAGGAACCTTCATTCAGTGTTAGGACGTCGTTTGAAGAGGATGGCTCTGCATCGGCTGGATTGAAGATGGACCCGCTTCGCTCCGGATGGATGAAGATAGCAGATGCAGCTTGGATGAAGACTTCTGCCGCTTGGAGGACCTCTTCTGCCCGGATCGGATGAAGACTTCTGCCCCTCTGGAGGTCCACTTGTTTTTTTAAGGGGGGATTGGGTGGGTTTTAGAGTAGGGTTGGGTGTGTGGGTGGTGGGTTTTAATGTTGGGGGGGTATTGTATTTTTTTTTACAGGTGAAAGAGCTGGTTACTTTGGGGCAATGCCATGCAAAAGGCCCTTTTAAGGGCTATTTGTAATTTAGTTTAGGGTAGGGAATTTTATTATTTTGGGGGGCTTTTTTTATTTTATTAGGGGATTAGATTAGGTGTAATTAGTTTAAAATTCTTGTAATTCTTTTTTATTTTCTGTAATTTAGTGGGTTTTTTTTCCGTAATTTAGTTTATTTCATTTAATTGTAATTAATTGTAGGTAGTTTAGGTAATTTATTTATTGATAGTGTAGTGTTAGGTGTAATTGTAACTTAGGTTAGGGTTTATTTTACAGGTAAATTTGTATTTATTTTAACTAGGTAGTTATTAAATAGTTAATAACTATTTAATAACCATTGTACCTAGTTAAAATAAATACAAAGTTGCCTGTAAAATAAATATAAATTCTAAGATAGCTACAATATAACTATTAGTTATATTGTAGCTAGATTAGGGTTTATTTTATCGGTAAATATTTAGTTTTAAATAGGATTAATTTATTTAATTATGTTAAATTTATTTTGTTTAATTTAAATTATATTTAAGTTAGGGGGGTTAGATTTAGGGTTATACTTAGGTTTAGGGGTTAATAAATTTAATATAGTAGCGGTGACGTTGGGGTCGGAAGATTAGGGGTTAATATATGTAATATAGTTGCGGCGACGTTAGGGGGGGCAGATTAGGGGTTAATAACTATAATGTAGGTGGCGGCGATGTTGGGGGCAGTAGATTAGGGGTTAATAAGTATAATGTAGGTGGTGGCGGTGTCCGGAGTGGCAGATTAGGGGTTAATAATTTAATGTAGGCGCCAGCGATAGCGGGGGCGGCAGATTAGGGGTTAATAAGTGTAAGATTAGGGGTTTTTAGACTTGGAGTTCATGTTAGGGTGTTAGGTGCAGACATAAAATTAATTTCCCCATAGGAAACAATGGGGCTGCGTTAGAAGCTGGACGCTACTTTTTTGCAGGTGTTAGGTTTTTTTCAGCCAACTCAGCCCCATTGTTTCCTATGGGGAAATCGTGCATGAGCACGTTTAGCAAGCTCACCGCTGACTTAAGCAACGCTGGTATTGAGGTGAGATGTGGAGCTAAATTATGCTCTACGCTCATCTTTTTGCGGCTAACGCCAGGTTTAAAAAAAACAGTAATACCAGCGTTGTCTTAAAGGAGCGGTGGGAAAAAAAGGCTTGTTAGCAACGCAAGCCTTACCGACAAAAACTCATAATCTAGCTGTTAGTATTCTTTGTTGAAGACGCAGCAATGCACTCCTGGGGGCTAGCTGAACGCAATGAATAAACCAATAAAATGAGGCATAGATGTGCCGTCACCAATAAGCAGCTTTGGTCATAGAAGTAAAGTGAAAAGTTGTTTATAACCACATTATCTATATGAATCATGAACTAAAAATGTTGGGTTTTATGTCCCTTTAAGTATTTCCTACTTAGTCTCTCTGCCAGCTCAAGGTTCACAAGGTTAAACAATCCCAATGTGATCCATTCTGGATGATTGACAAGCCCTGCTCTAGCACAATTGGTTGTGCTATAACAGTGGGTGTAGCTGCACATGCAATTGCATATGCTTCCAACTCTATGCCATGCTAGGTGGATGAGGTCTCCACAAACACAAAAGGCAATTATTAGATGATGGTGTGGAGGCTGGATTTTGCTGATAGTAGAAACATTTAGGTTTTGGTTGAAAAAACAGTAACACTGATGTTTCACCACCTACCTCCAGTACATAAATCATTGACTTATGTGAAAGGTTGTGCAATTACAGCAGGGATTAGATCACTTTTAAAACAGCGCTTAGAATAGTTGGATGATATTTTACAACCCTTTGTGCAGACCAAATATAGTTTTTATGTGACACCAAGGGGCTTATTTATTATGGTGCGAGTGGACATGATCCGATATCGCTGTAGGCATTTATCATTGCACCAGCAGTTCTTGTGAACTGCTGGTGCAATGCCACCCCTGCAGATTTGCGGCCGCTAGCAGGGGGTGTCAATCAACCCAATCGTATTCGATCGGGTTGATTTCTGTCTGCCGCCCAGAGCAGGTGGACAGGTTATGGAACAGCGGTCTTTAAACTTCTGTTTCCGGCGAGCCTTTAGGGAATCAATCACAGGGCATCAATCTCCATACGGAGCTTGATAAATATGCCCCAAAACATGTACTTCATGTGGTTATATCTATTGAATGGACAAAGACAGCAGTTGACTGGCTAGCTGGCAATGTCAATGCATTATACTTCTCTATACCACATGAGATAGGGATGGATGGCAATTAGACAGACACTTCAGCAGTCAGTATACTGTTGAAATGCAATCATTTATTGTAAGAGTCATAGGTTTTTTTTTTGTGGGGATTCACATTTTGGAGCTCCAGGGAACGTTTATCTCCAGAAATGTGGGACAGCAATATAAGCTAAATTTGTCGCAATAAAAATGTGTTTTGTGTCCCTTTAATCAGAAACGAGAATGTTTGCTGGGTTCTGTGATTACCGATGCCTGTTTATATTTTCATTGTTATGATGCATAGTTTTATATAGTGCATACATTTTTATTTTTTTTCCGATTAACTTATTATACTAACCTTAATGATTTTTAAAAAATATTGAATAATATTTTGGGGTGAGTAGTAGTGTATCAATCTACTTTGACAAATAATACTTAAGTTGAATTAAAAAAAACTACCTTATTTCTTGCATCAAATTATAAATTAACTTTTCAAGTGTTGTAGTTATAAATATCCATGTATTTGTTCTGTAATACCTTAATCACACCATGTTTATTGGAAAGGCAGGCGTGTTATGCAATGATAAAAAGAGAGAAGTGCTCAAACTGAGAATGAACAATAGCATAATAGCTTTTTCTATGACTAGTTACCACCCAAGAAGCAGCCTCTTTTTGCTAAACATGTGCCTTTCACAGAGAAGAACTTTCTTGAAGCATATCAGTCTGATCCTGACTTAACAGTAGAGTCCAGCCGCGAAATACCAGGCAATCCCTCTCTGAACGAGAAAAACAGCAAAACCCCAGACGTACATTTCATAATTCTTTTATTAGAAAAATAATCATATATGCATATATACAAAATAAAATCATAATAACAAATGCAAACAAAATAACTCTTGTTACAAAACTGAAATATTGACCCAAATTTGTGTCATCAGAAAAAAATCAAAATGCAATTAAACTTAAATAATCACACAAAATAAAATTAAACATATTTCAAATACAGACAAAAACAAACTGGAGGAAAAAAAAAAAAAAAAAACTAAATAATCCAATCCTTCCACTTCTTTGTCTTCCAGATGCCTTCAGAATCTAATTCCCCATATTGCCTCCTATCAAAAGAAAAATACAAAAACAACTTCCCACGGATCATACCCACACAATTACCTACAGTAACTACCTCTTTCTTAAAAATCAAGATATTACGCACATCCCACAACACCTCCTTCACACAACATGCCAACAACCATATCAATCTTGCTTTCTCCTTTTCCACACCATTTCCACACAAACCATACATCATCATATTAAAAGTAAAAAACTGCACTCCAGTCAAACCCTTAATCATCCTTTTTCAAACTTCTCCAAACATCCCTAGCATACTCACAATTCCAAAACAAATGAATAACACTCTCGCTTTGAAAACAACCATCTCTAGGACACACTTCTGAAGCCACTAAACGACACATTCTCTGAAAATCCCTTGTTGGCAAACACTTATGCACACTCATCCAACTAATATCTTTCTGCCTATTCATCAAATACTTATTACACACATTTTTCCATACCAACACACATTCATTTTCAGTCAAACCCCCAATCAACTCAAGACCTTCCTTCTTCTCCAATATGTTCAACACCATTCTGTTTGCACACCACATCTCCCTACTAACATTCTCCAAACAATATTTTTTAATCCAACATTCCAACCTTACATAAAACCACGGAACAGCAAAACATACCGGTTTCTTTCTATCAATCTCAAATAAACCATATCGTCTTAAAACATTTCCACAAGCATACTTTACCATACAACCAGCCATGCTATCCTTACCACTCAGAACCACACACCTACTAACATATTTCACAGCCAAAAATCTCTCCACATTTGGAAAACCCTTACCACCAGCATTCTTACTCTTAACAACAACATCTCTTTTCAAACGCTCCATACCAGAACTCCAGAAAAAAGAAAACAACACTCTCAAAATTCTCCGAAAAATCCTCTCAGGTGGCGGAAAAACTAACGCCAAATATAACATAATAGGGATCAAAACCGATTTAATAACTAACATTTTTCCTTCCAAAGATAAAGTCCTTAAAGACCAAAACTGAAGTTTTCTACTCACTTTATCAAAAACATTCTCCCAACTTTCCAAGCCTTTCAAATCCACATCAAATTTCACACCCAACACCTCAATTGCACCTTCAGTCACAGGCCATCCACAGGAATCAATCTCCCTATCATTACCAAAAACTTTAACTTTACACTTATTCCAATTAACTCTGAAACCACTTGCCATACAAAAACATTCAATTAAAGTTTTCACCCTCCTCAAACCAGCCTGAGTCTCACATACTACACTCAC
Organism: Bombina bombina; assembly: GCF_027579735.1. Classification (NCBI taxonomy): domain Eukaryota; kingdom Metazoa; phylum Chordata; class Amphibia; order Anura; family Bombinatoridae; genus Bombina; species Bombina bombina. Next base: position 535,475,733 of record NC_069505.1, on the reverse strand, counting down.
ATCATCCATATACCCAATCACTTTTTCATACATCCAAACAAACTGACGCTTAAACTTCTCATCTTCTAACAAATCCACATTCAGTTTCCAAACATCCTTACCATACTTGATCTTCAAATCACAATTCACCTTACACATTAAAAGGGCATGATCCGTAAAGGGCATCCGCTTTAAAGAAAAATCATCAACACATAAAAATTTAGATAAAAAACAAAAATCAATTCGAGATTTTATCCCACCACTATCACTAAAGAAAGTAAAACCCTCCCCTGAAAAAGAAACAGACCCGAAGGCATCCTTCAAACCAAAAGATTTAAGCAAATCAAGTAAAAACTTCCCTGAGCTATCCACCCTATAATCACTCCCACCCTCTCTGTCCCCATTCTTAATAATACAATTAAAATCCCCAACCAAAAAAGTTGGCTCTCGGCCTGGCAGAAAAAACTTTAAAGTTTCAAAATTAAGCAAACGTTCTACCCTATTTGGAGAAGCATATACATTAAACAAACAAAAAACAGTCCCACAAAAACTAAAACTAACCAAAAGTACCCGACCTGGGACAATATGAACTACATTAAGGATAGAAAAACTAAACCCCTTAAACAAAACTCCCACCCCCCCATTCCTATCAGAAGAACAAGACCATACTTTAGGACCATATTCCCAGTCAGCACATTTAGGATGTTCAGAGAGACCACATTCCTGCAAACAAAAAATATTAGCAGAACATACAGATAATAATTTAAAAATTGCAGCTCTCCTTGCTATAGTTGTCATACACCTGACATTAAGGGAATAAATGGTCAGAGACATCACAAAAATAAATTAAAGAAAAACAAAAAAAGAAATAACATCAGGACTTCTTCTTTCCTTTCTTTTTCTTAGGACTCCAAGGAGATCCTTTAAATCTGCCTCTGTGACGTTCCGACCTCCTAGGCTGCCCCTTGTCAGCCTCATAACCAGTAACTTCAGCAAGTTGGTTCACATCTCTTTTATCTAGATAACCAACAGAAGAGGCATCAGAAAAGTCACCTATACACTGGCTTGAGTCAGAAGGAACGTCTTTAGTAGAGACAGAAGGAAACTCTGAAATTAAAGAGTCAGCATCACTTGTAGTATCTGGATCTGCACCCTTAACTACTGGAAGATTCAAATCAGGACTTTCCCATCCATCAGAATCCGCATCTATTTTTCGCTTGGAGGCAGATTTTTTCCCTTCAGTGTCCATATCCTCCTCAGAACTAGAGGACACAACAGCAGACCAATCAATGTTCTCCCCTTCACCAAGAACAGTATCAGGAGCAGCATCACAAGATGACTCAGTGAAGGAAAAATTCTCTGTCACAGGAACAGCAACAGTATCATCCACAGAATTGGGCAACAGGGCTTCAAGAACATCTGAAGCAGCTATCACATTAGATGTAGCAAGATCCACTTCCTGAAGATGAGATTGGGCTTCCTCCACCTTCTCAGCCACAGGAACCACCACAGGAGCATCAGACACCTCTCCGACAGGGACCCCAAATGCAGATTTCTTGCACAAAAGAGGTAATATAGAGTTCAATGCCTCATCAGAGACCTCCTCCTCATTCACAGATGGCTCAGCTGCAACTGAAGATGTTTTTTTTTTGCAACATCAGCATAGGAAGGCTTCACTCTATCACAGTGGCGTATTTAGGTTTTGTGCTGCCCTAGGCACTCAAAATTCTGCTCCCCCCCCCTACACACACACACACACACTAAAGGTTTTAGGCCTTTTTCCCCTTTTTATTTTTCTGGCCATGGTGTAAAATTATATTTTATTTCTTTTTCATAATTTTAAAGTAAATGTTATAATGTTTTCCTGGGCTAGCAAAACACATGTATACACTCAGGTGTTTTGAAAAGCAAAAAAGAAAGTGTTTCATGTTTTATGTTTTTAAGACCATAATGGTTATCAGGGCTAACATGTATCCTCATTAGACCACCCACATATGTGAAACAACTGAACACTTTAAGTCTATAACCAATACTTTCCCCAGCAATCAAAAGAAGTATGAATAAGTTCAGATATATTGTGCATCACTTATATATATATATATATATATATATATATATATATACACATTTACACACACACAGTACACACACAGTGTGTATATATATATATATATATATATATGTATATATATATATATATATATACACACACACACTCACACAGTGTAGTAGTGTTTATAATCAAAGAATGCTTTAATAACTCACTTGACTGCAGTGCAATCCCCTCTGGCAGCCAAGGAGTTAACACAACTTTGCTGGGAGAGAGGAATCAGGAAGAGAAGGTGCTGCATAGCTTTGAGGCCATCTATCACTAATCAGCAAGGAGGAAGAATCCTTAAAAGCAAATTTGTGTATGATACTCACCGGACCATGAAAAGCAACACACGCTGACCATAGCAGGGGGAGGGGAAGCAGCATAAGTCTGTGCTGGCCAGCAGCAGTACTTGTAAAGACAGGCTGCAGAAGGAGCCTCTAGCAATTAGAGTAGAGTTTGAAGAGCAACGGAAGAGCAGTGCTCCCTCCCACCAATTCCCTCCAAGTCTTCAAAACCTGCCCTAAGTAAGTAGCGCACATTAAGAAGCGCTACACCCTTGTGCAAACACTTGTTGCTTTGCTGACATCTTGGCACTAAAATGATAATTTTAAGATAGGGTATATATGCCTATGATGGTTTTTTTTATTTTTATTAACAATCAGCATAGCTAGAGAAGGAGCCGGTCTATCAGATCTGTAGTCTAACTTGAAACATGTAGCTTTTATTCCAGTATAAGCCGTAGAACAGTACACACTGTGGCTTATATTTTACTGTACTGAAACTGAAATAAAAGCTGGGTGTCAAGTTTGACTACAGATCTTTGAGACCGGCTCCTGTTATAACTTTACTGTTTCTTTCCTTTGCGGCAGCCACAAATAAACAGCATTGGTGTCAGTGGGGCACGCTTTTTACCTGTAAAGATGTGTCCCATGCTGAATTTCTTCTCTAGCTCCACCTCCATATCGCTTTTCTGTTAGGCCAATTTAAACTGTGCGCAGCATGACTGCGCCTGGGATAATTGAGAAATGCCTTAGAACTTTGAAGTTAATGGTGCTTGCCACTCTCCCAAATATGTCGCCCCTCCCAAACCTGCCGCCCTAGGCACGGGCCTCGTTGGCCTAGGCCATAATACGCCCCTGCTCTATCAAGCCCCTGAAACATCTTCAAAGGACACATCCTGCACAGATGACTTGAAGAACCACACAGGTCACAGGTCCGGCGTTTACTACAGTGGGCAACAAGATGATCCTCCTCACCGCAATTTCGACATCTGGCACCTGGGCAATTTTCAGCAATGTGACCAAACAGGTTGCAACTACGGCAAAAAAGAGGCATGTCATCATAGTATAGGAAACCTCTATTTCCACCAATGGCGAAAGTCTGTGGAGGGTGTTTCTTTCCACCAATACCTAATTCATCAGGCACAAACCGCACCCAGAACCTGCGCTTTCCATTGAAAGTCCCAAACTGATTCTTCAGTTTGCTACCTCCTTGAACATCATCAAAGTAGCGACAAAGAAACAGACGAATTTCCACATCAGTGACCCAAGGGTTGTACATATGTACTGTCACCGGGATTCTTCTCTCCCTCTGCACACAGGCAACAAATTTCATGCCAACCAACTCTGGAGCAGCAGCCATATCAATAGTCCGTTGATAGCAGGTCTGTAAATAATGCTCATCGGTGAAAGCCACATCAAAAATCCCTCTTGAAGGGAATGACTGAACACAATGCAAACTTGCTCTTGGCATCTTCAAAACACCCTCCAAAACCATCTGCTGGACATGAGCCATACCAATCTTCTCTCGAAAGTCCTCAGAGATCAACACCCGAAGTGTATGGGGAACATTTGGCACATTGGTAGCCATATTTGCCCTATTGCCTCTTTAGGCTGGATTTCAGAGCGCCCCCCCCCAAAAGCAGCATGTGGCTGAAGTCCAGGGACGATGCCACAAGGCCAAGGGGACGGCCCTACTACCCAGTTGCTCTACGCCTAAGGAGTAGCCACCCCCCCAATAGCAGCAGGAGCCCAAACCCCAAAGGGAAAGGACCCCAGGCTGAAGGAGCAGGTCTCCAGGCAGCAAACCAAGACCAAGACCAAGCACAGAAAACTGCACTTGATCCAAGCCAAAGGCCCGAGAAGCAACCTCAGCTGATCATTTCGGCCTATTGTGGGCCTCGTCAGTGAGGTGCTGCCATATCCCTTTGGGCACACTGAACAAGGGTCCACGTCTGGATTCCCGCATCACTCTTAGGGAGACTTTACATAGTATAGATTATACATGATTTTGGCCATTTTTTAGAGATATTGACCGAGATTACAAGTTGTGCAGTATAGCCCTAGCGTACACACTGTGCAAAATGGGTCAGTGCCGCTATTTCTATAGCGCTGGTATTACAAGTCACCCTAAAACTTTCTTTTGTTGGGCGGTATGTTGCGATAAGCCCCATACTGCACCAAAAATTTTAGACTTTGCGTGCTTGTGCATGTTTCCCCCATAGAGATCAATAGAGAAAAAGTGTTGAAAAAAACCTAACACCTGCAATTGCAAAATTAACACATCCCCCATTAAAGTCCTTAAAATAAAAGAAAGTTGTTTAAAAACCACACCCTAACATAAACCCCTAGTCTAATAACCGCTAAACCACTGTCCCCCACATCGCCAACACTAAATAAAGCTATTAACCTCTAAACTGACGTACCCCCACATCGCCAACACTAAATAAACCTAATAACCTCTAAACCGCCATTACCCACATCTCCAACACTAAATAAACCTATTAACCTCTAAACCACATACCCCCCACATTGCCAACACTAATTAAAGCTATTAATCTTTAAACCGGCGACCCCATACATCGTGACTACCTAAATAAAGCTATCAACCCCTAAACCGCTGACCCCCCTACATCACCAAAACTAAACAAACATGTTTACCCCTAAACCGCCGGCCTCCCACATCGCAACAAACAAAATTAAACTGTTAACCCCTAAACCTAACACCTGCTAACTTTAAATTAAAGTTACAATATAACTACCTTAAAATAAATAAAAACTTATCTGTGAAATAAAAAAATAAACCTAAGCTTAAACTATAAATAGACCTAACATTAATATTAAAAAAAAAAAGATACCCCAAAATAAAAACACCCCCTAATCTAGCACTAGATTAAGTCTAAAACCTAACTATAAAATAACATAAGTTACCCATTGCCCCTAAAGGGGCATTTGTATGGACATTGCCCTTAAAAGGGCAATCAGCTATTTTACTGCCCATTAAAGAAAAAAAAAAAAAAAAAAAGCCCTAATCTAAAAAAAAAAACAACCCAAAATTGGTACTCATCATTCCTGAAGTCCTGGCAGTGAAAGTCTTCTTCAAAGCGGCTCCTTCTTTAATCTTCATCCCGGTGTTGCAGAGCCATCTTCAATCTTCATCCACGGGTGGCGGAGCTGAGGCTGCTAGGAGCAGAAAAAGAAAAAAAGATCCAAAACTAATAAATCTAAATTACAAAATTAAAATTTCCTAACACTATGAAAAAAACAAAAAACCTAACATTACAAAATATAACAAAATCTAAAATTACAAAACATAACAAAGCCTAACATTACACAAAATAACAAACTCTAAAATTAAAAAAAATAACAAAATCTAAGATTACAGAAAATAATAAACAAAATTATCCAAAATAAAAAAATAAGATTAATCTATTACCCCTATAAAAACAAAAAAGTTACCCCAAAATAAAAACACCCCCTAATCTAACACTAAACTACCAATAGTCCTTTAAAAGGCCATTTGAAGGGCATTGCCCTAAGTTTAACAGCTCTTTTGCTTAAAATAAAAATACTAATTTCCCACCAAAGAATACAACACCCCACCCACCAAACCCCCCAAAATAAAAAAGGCCTAACTATAAAATAACCTAAGCTACCCATTCGGGCATTTGTATGGACATTGCCCTTAAAAGGGCAATCAGCTATTTTACTGCCCATTAAAAAAAAAAATCCCTAATCTAAAAAAAACAACAACCCAAAATAAGTATTCATCATTCCTGAAGTCCTGGCAGTGAAGGTCTTCTTCCAGGCGGCACCTTCTTTAATCTTCATCCCGGTGTTGCAGAGCCATCTTCAATCTTCATCCACGGGTCACGGAGCTGAGGCTGCGAGGAGCAGAGCGGGATCCGTGACGGCGGACATCCAATGTAGAGGCTCCTCCTCATGCGATTGTCTGCCGCACTTTGAAGATTGAATGCAAGGTACAAGGTACCCGTTTTTTATATTAGGGTACCTTGCATTCCTAATGGCTGAAAATTTCAAAACAGCCAATAGGATGAGGGTAGCTTATTTCTTTTTATAGTTAGGTCTTTTTTATTTTGGGGGGTTGTACTGTTAGGTGGGACATAGGGGGATATGTATCAAAGCGTCAACTATTTTGCATTCGCAGTTGTCAATACGCTTGCCTAACATCGCAGCCGCGTATCTCAATACGCTCTCCTTATTTATAAAAAAGCCGGCAAAAAGAAGCTCACCAAGTACGGGGCAATGAGCATCAGACTGTTGTTAACTAGTAGTCATCGATCTCGCGTCTATTCGGCTTTTTACCAACTTTATTTATACCCTGTCACTAAACACCGCCACTATACTAAAATGTTTAACCCCTATCCCGCCGCTTCCCGACATCCCTGCAACCTAAATAAAGTTATTAACCCCTAACCCGCCGCTCCTCGACATCGCCACAAACCTAAATAAAGTTATTAACCCCTATCCCGCTGCTCCCCAACATTGCCACAACCTAAATAAAGTTATTAACCCATATCCGGCCGCTCCACGCCACTGTCGCCACTAAATAAATGTATTAACCCCTAAACCTCTGGCCTCTCACAGCACTACCACTAACTAAACCTATTAACCCCTAACCGTCAGCCCCCCACATCACCAAAAACTATATTAAGCTATTAACCCCTAAACCTAACAACCCGCTAACTTTAAATTAACATTACAACATCCCTATCTTAATATAAATGAAAACTTAACTGTAGAATTAAAATAAACTATTTTAAACTATTAATTAACCTACCCTATTATACTACAATTAAATTAAAATACCAATTGAATAAACTAAATTAAATATTAAAGAAACCTAACCCTACTCAAATTATTTAAATATACTATTAAACATTATTAAAAGTACTAAATTACAGAAAAAAACAAACTCTAAGTTACAAAAAGAAAACACACTAAATTACGAAAGATAAAAAAACTAAATTATCAAAAAATTTAAAAAAATACACCTAATCTAATAGCCCTATCAAAATAAAAAAAAACAACTAAAAAAAAAAAAAAAACACTAGCCTACAATAAACTACCAGTGGCCCTTAAAAGGGCCTTTTGTGTTGCATTGCACCAAAGATGTCAGCTCTTTTACATTGGAAAAAATACAAATACTCCCCCAACAGTTAAACCCACCACCCAACCAACCAACCCAAATAAAAATCTAAAATAACTTAAGTTCCCCATTGCCCTGAAAAGTGCATTTGTATGGGCATTGCCCTTAAAAGGGAATTTAGCTCTTTTACATGCCCAGACCCTAATCTAAAAATAAAACCCATGCAAAAAAAAACTTAAAAAAACACTAACCCCAGATGATCCACTTACAGTTCTTGAAGTCCCGCTTGAAAGATCCATTCAGTCCTTATCCAGGTGGCAAGAAGTCTTCATCCAGACGACATCTTCTATCTTCATCCATCCGGCTCGGAGCGAGTCCATCCTGAAGACATCCGGCGTGTAGCATCCTCTTCATACGGTCGCTGCCATAAACTGGAACTTCAATGCAAGTGGCGCCATCCAAGATGGCGTCCCTTGCATTCCTTTTGGCTGAAAGATTTCAATCAGCCAATAGGATTGAGCTCTCATCCTATTGGCTGTTCCAATCAGCCAATAGGATGGTGTCACTTGCATTGAAGTTCCAGTTTACTGCGGCGACCGTATGAAGAAGATGCTCCATGCTGAATGTCTTCAGGATGGACCCGCTCCACGCCAGATGGATGAAGATAGAAGATGCCGTCTGGATGAAGAATTCTTACTGCCTGGATTATGGGCCATTGGTAGTTTATTGTAGGCTAGGGTTTTTTTATTTTGGGGGGATTTTTTATTTTGATAGGGCTATTAGATTAGGTGTAATTCTTTTTTATTTTTGATAATTTGCTTTTTATTTTTCATAATTTAGTGGGGGGTTGTAACTTAGTGTTTGTTTGTTTTTCTGTAATTTAGTACTTTTAATAATGTTTAATAGTATATTTAAATAATTTGAGTAGGGTTAGGTTTCTTCAATATGTAATTTAGTTTAATTAATTGGTATTTTCATTTAATTGTAGTATAATAGTTAGGGTAGGTTAATTAATAGTTTAAAATAGTTTATTTTAATTCTACAGTTAAGTTTTAATGTATATTAAGATAGGGATATTGTAATTTTAATTTAAAGTTAGGGGTTGTTAGGTTTAGGGGTTAATAGCTTAAAGTGAATGTCAATTTTCAGCAATGAGTGCCCGGTTTTTAAAAATTTACATTGCACCGGATTTGTAGAAATACTTACCTTTTTCTTCTGCAAAACCGGATCGCCGATCCCAGCCTCAGTTCCTCTGTATTGAGGTCAGAAATGACAAAACCGGCTTCCTCCAATCATGGCTTGCACCCCAGAGAGTCCATCTCGTCATGCCCGGCTGTGATTGGAGGAAGCCAGTTTTGTCATTGCTGTGGTTGTACAGCAGGAAGAAGAAGGCGGGGGATCATTGATCTGGCTTTGCAGAAGTAAATGTTAAGTATTTCTACAAATCCAGTGCAATGTAAACTTTCATCAATGAAAGTGCCCCTGTTTTTAAAAGTATTTTTAAAAACAGGGCACTCATTGCTGAAAATTGACATTCACTTTAATTTAGTTTTTGGCGATGTGGGGGGCTGACAGTTCAGGGGTTAATAGGTTTAGTTAGTGGTAGTGATGTGGGAGGCCAGAGGTTTAGGGGTTAATACATTATTTAGTGGCTGTCAGGATGCCACGAATCAGACTGAGGCGAGAAGTGCAAAAATAATCACACCTTTATTAATAGCAAAAAATAATAAAAAGTTCATAAGTCAAATAACAAGTCAGGAATCAAAACCAGAGCAGGTAGTCAGACCAGCTGAGTCAGGAGCCAGAGCGAATAGTCAGACGAGCCGAGTCAGGAGCCAAAGCGAGTAGTCAGACGAGCCAGAATCAGGAACAAGGAAAACAGCAGAGTCAGGAACAAGCCAGGGATCAGAAACTAGGAAGGACATCAGACAGCCAGGTAATACACAGGAACTATCACAAACAGGTCTGAGACAATGCAAAGGCAAAGCATACTGAACAGAGGCCTTTTAAATAATAAGTGATGACATGACAATTCTGAGACTGCATCCTGTCTCACATGGATGATGTACACCAGTCTGGCCATAAAAGGAAGTGCAGGAAATGAGCAGCATCACACAGTATGCACCAGAGTCAGCAAGAGAGGTGAGTAAAATGGCTGCCTGCAGCACATGGCAAACAAAACCCTGACAGTGGCGGCGTTGTCAGGGGGCGGCGGGATAGGGTTAATACTTTATATGTCGGGGAGCGGTGGAATAGGGGTTAATACATTTTATTTAGGTTGCGGCGATGTCGGGGCAGCAGATTAGGGGTGTTTAGACTTGGGGTTTATGGTAGGGTGTTAGGTGTAAACCAGGGGTGTCCAAACTTTGCTCTCCAGAGGTTTTGGAACTACATTTCCCATGATGCTCAGCTAGATAAAATGCTGGCTGAGCATCATCGGAAATGTAGTTCCAAAACCTCTGGAGAGCAAAGTTTGGACACCCCTGGTGTAAACGTTACTTATTTTCAACCATAGAAATCAATGGGTTATATTATCTTTGTCTTGCAGCATCAAACATAAGCTTTCGCTGCTTTCAGACTCCCATTGATTTCTATTGCATCTGCGGCCTCCAGGGTGGTGGATTGAAAACCAGGTACGATGCGTCAGAATAGCCGCGAGCAAGCCTGTTAAAAGTTTGATAGCTGGGAAAAAGTGTCAAATAGAGCCGAATGTGTATTCAGAACATCTGTAATGACGTAAGCATCGATCTGCGTCGGATTGAGACCGGCGGATCTTATGTTACGTCTGTATACTTTGATAACTAGGTCGGATCAATCTTGCAACAATTACGATGCGGAATTCCGGCATATTTGAGGTTGACAGCTTGATAGATATCCCCCATTGTATTGTTATTTTAAGTAAAAGAGCTGTTAAAGTTAGGGCAATGCCCTACAAAAGGCCCTTTTAAGGGCTATTAGTAGTTTAGTGTTAGATTAAGGGGTGTTTTTATTTTGGGGTATTTTATTATAGGGGAATTAGATTAGGTTACATTTTTGTATTTTAGATCATTTCGTTTATTATTTTCTGTAATCTAAGATTTTGTTATTTTTCGTAATTGTAGAATTTGTTATTTGTGTAATGTTAGCTTTCGTAATTTTGTTTAATTTTCGATTTTGTTACTTCTTGTAATGTTAGGTTTTTTTTTCGTAGTGTTAGGAATTTAAATTTATAATTTTTTTTTTTTTTTTTTTGTATCTTTAATTGTTTTAAAATAGTAATGTTAGATTTATTTATAGTTTAAGCTTAGTTTTTTTTATTTCACAGATGAGTTTTTATTTATTTTATGGTAGTTATATTGTAACTTTAATGTAAAGTTAGCAGGTGTTAGGATTAGGGGTAATAGTTTAATTTAGTTTGTCGTAATGTGGGGGGCCGGCGGTTTTGGGGTTAATAGGTTTATTTAGTTTGTTGCGATGTGGGGGCCCGGCGGTTTAGGGGTTAATAAGTTTATTTAGGGAGTCGTGATGTGAGGGCTGCGGCTTAGAGGTTAATAGCTTTATTTAGTGTTAGTGATGTGGCAGATTAGGGGTTAATACTTTAATTTAGGTAGTCGCAATGTGGGTGGGCGACGGATTAGGGGTTAATAGGTTTATTATAGTATTTGCGATGCAGGGGGTGGGGGCTTAGGGGTTAATATGTAGTTTATGGATGTTAGTGTACTTTGTAACATATTTTTTATGTGTTTTGTGGAAAAAAATTTGTTTCACAAAATCCACAATTACTGGTCTTTGATTGCGGAATGGATCGTTGCGGTATAGGCCATAATGATCACGTTAAATCTTGCGTGACTTGTAATACCGGTGAGCTGACCATTCCGCACTCAAAGGCCATTTTTTTAGAGGTAAAGCTGTACCGCACAACTTGTAATCTGGGTCATCATGAATTAATAGTAATGGTTGTCAACATCTGCAATTATACATAATTATAAATAAATCTCCAGGTCTTACAGCCACTTTGGCTGTGGAACAACCACATTATAATGTTGTATTGTGTGTTTAATATCAGTATCTTAAAGTCCAAATTAAACTTTCATAATTTAGATAGTGCACGTAATTTTAAACAACTTTCCACTACTTTACTTTTATCATCAAATTTGCTTTGTTGTCTTGGTATTCTTAGATGAAAGCTAAACCTAGGTAGGCTCATATGCTAATTTCTAATCCCTTGAAAGCCGCGTCTTATCTGAATGCATTTGACAGTTTTTCACAGCTAGAGGATGATAGTTCATTTGTGCCATATAGATAACGTTGAAGTGAAGTTATTTAAGAGTCAGCACTAATTGCCTGAAATACAAGTCTATCAAAAGATCTGAGATAAGGAGGCAGTCTGCAGAGGCTTAGATACGAGGTAATCAGAGGTAAAAAGTATATTAATATAACAGTGCTGGTTATGCAAAAGTGAGGAATGGAAAATAAATGGATTATCTATCTTTTTAAACAATAACTTTTTTTTTCTTTTCACTACTTCAACTTGAGGTGCTTCACATGTATCACAGATAAGTCTATTGATATAGCCCAGTAGTGTAGAATGATGCTTGTACAACAATAGACCGCACTGAAATGAATGCTGATATGAATATTCAGTACTCTATAGGAGAGTACATTGTAGGTAACTCAGGTGAAAGGGCAATTCATATATATAAGGGTCAATGAACTGCCCAGGGTCAGTGCCTGCATCTATGGTTTATAAACACTTAAACCGGCAGAAGGTAAGGAGAGGCAGCTATAGGTTATAAACTATAGATTAAAGACAGGCTGATAGGTTTCATTAAAAGGATATGAAACTCAAAATAAAATAGTTTGTGATTCAGACAAAGCATATCATTTTACAAAACTTTCCAAGTTACTTCTTTTATAAAATTTGCTTCATTCCTATGATATTCTGTGTTGAAGAGAAACCGATGAAGGCATCTAGAGCACTATATGGCAGGAAATTGTGCTGCCATCTAACGCTCTTGCTAATAGACATGTGCGATTCGTTTCGGATTGATTCAGAAAATTTGGAGATTCTGTAAATTTGGAGATTCGGATCGATTCGAATTTCTGAATTAAAATACTTCCGAATCTACAGAATGAATCCAAATTAGCTGCCGAATCTACCGAATAAATCCGAATTAGCTCGGTAAATTCGGCATTCCCCCATAGGAAACAATGGGGCAGTTTCGTCTGAAAAAAAAAACACCTGCAAAAAAGCAGCGTTCAGCTCTTAACGCAGCCCCATTGTTTCCTATGGGGAAACACTTCCTAAGTCTGCACCTAACACCCTAACATGAACCCCGAGTCTAAACACCCCTAATCTACACTTATTAACCCCTAATCTGCCGCCCCTGCTATCGCTGACACCTGCATATTATTATTAACCCCTAATCTGCCGCTCCGGACACCTCCGCCACCTACACTATCTCTATGAACCCCTAATCTGTTGCCCCCAACATCGCCCACACCTACATAATATTTATTAACCCCTAATCTGCCCCCTCATGTCGCCGCAACCTAACTACAAGTATTAACCCCTAATCTGCCGACCAGACCTCACCCCACTATAATAAATGTATTAACCCCTAAACCGCCGCACTCCCGCCTCGCAAACACTATAATAAATTTTATTAACCCCTAATCTGCCCCCCCCAATGTCGCCGCAACCTAACTGCAAGCATTAACCCCTAATCTGCCGACCGGACACCGCCGCCACCTACATTATAGCTATGAACCCCTAATCTGCTGTCCCTAACATCACCGACACCTATATTATATTTATTAACCCCTAATCTGCCCCCCAACATCACAGCAACCTAACTACAAGTATTAACCCCTAATCTGCCGACCAGACATGCCGCCACTATAATAAATGTATTAACCCCTAAACCGCCGCACTCCTGCCTCACAAACACTATAATAAATTTCATTAACCCCTAATCTACCCCCCCAATGTCCCCGCAACCTAACTACAAGTATTAACCCCTAATCTGCCGACGATTAATAAATATATTAACCCCTAAACCGCCACACTCCCACCTCACAAACACTATAATAAATTGTATTAACCCCTAATCTGCCCTCCCTAACATCGCCACCACTTACCTACAATTATTAACCCCTAATCTCCCGCTCCCAACGTCGCCACTACTATAATAAAGTTATTAACCCCTAAACCTAAGTCTAACCCTAACACCCCCTAATTTAAATATAATTTAAATAAAACGAAATAAATTTACTATAATTAAATAAATTAATCCTATTTAAAACTAAATACTTACCTGTAAAATAAACCGTAATATAGCTACAATATAACTAATAGTTACATTGTAGCTATTTTAGGATTTATATTTATTTTACAGGCAACTTTGTATTTATTTTAACTAGGTACAATAGTTATTAAATAGTTATTAACTATTTAATAACTTCCTAGTTAAAATAAATACAAATTTACCTGTAAAATAAATCCTAACCTAAGTTACAATTACACCTAACACTACACTATCATTAAATTAATTAAATAAATTAATCCTATTTAAAACTAAATACTTACCTGTAAAATAAACCCTAATATAGCTACAATATAACTATTAGTTACATTGTAGCTATTTTAGGATTTATATTTATTTTACAGGCAACTTTGTATTTATTTTAACTAGGTACAATTCCTATTAAATAGTTAATAACTATTTAATAGCTACCTAATTTAAATAATTACAAAATTACCTGTAAAATAAATCCTAACCTAAGTTACAATTAAACTTAACACTACACTATCATTAAATAAATAAATTAAATAAATTAACTACAAGTACCTACAATTAAATACAATTAAATAAACTAAACTAAAGTACAAAAAAAATCAAACACTAAATTACAAAAAATAAAAAAAGATTACAAGAATTTTAAACTAATTACACCTACTCTAAGCCCCCTAATAAAATAACAAAGCCCCACAAAATAAAAAAAATTCCCTACCCTAATCTAAATTAAAAAAGTTAACAGTTCTATTACCTTACCAGCCCTTAACCCCTTAATGACAAGTGACGTACCAGGTACGTCCTGCAAAAACTTGCAGTTAGTGACAATGGACGTACCTGGTACGTCACTTGTCTAAGAGAGTGCTGGAAGCGATCGCAATCGCTTCCAGCAGCTCTCAGGGTATTGCAGTGATGCCTCGATATTGAGGCATCCTGCAATACCCTTAGAAAGCATCCGATGCAGAGAGAGCCACTCTGTGGCCCTCTCTGCACCGGTAGCGATGCGGCCGGTTCGTTGGTGGGTGGGAGCGCAACAGGGAGGCGGGTGGGCGGCCCATCGCTACCCGGCATCCGACTCCTGTAAGTGCAATGTGCACGCCGGGTGCCGGGAGCGTGCGGGGGCGCTCATGCGCGTGCGCGTGCGCGCGCGGGGGCGCGCGCACGCGCGCGATTACCTACCCACACTGACACCAATGAGTGGGAAGAGGGGGGAAAATATATATATATGAGGATCTGGGAGGGGGAGGGGGTTGGGGTATTGTGGGGGGCTGCTACACTACAGAAAAAATTAAATTGGTAATAAAAAATAATAAAAAAAACACTTTTTTGGGGGGCAAATTGGGTACTGGCAGACAGCTGCCAGTACCCAAGATGGCGGCAATTAGGTAGGGGAGAGGGTTAGATTGCTGGGGGGGGGATCATGGAGGTTGGGGCTAAGGCAGGAGTCCATCACAGCTAAAACATTTTATTTTTTTTTATTAAAAAAAAGAAAAACTCCTTTTATTTAGTACTGGCAGACTTTCTGCCAGTACTTAAGATGGCGGGGACAATTGTGGGGTGGGGGAGGGAAGAGAACTGTTTGGGAGGGATCAGGGGGTGGGATGTGTCAGGTGGGAGGCTGATCTCTACCCTAAAGCTAAAATTAACCCTGCAAGCTCCCTACAAGCTACCTAATTTAACCCCTTAACTGCTGGGCATAATTTACGTGTGGTGCGCAGCAGCATTTAGCGGCCTTCTACTTACCAAAAAGCAACCCCAAAGCCATATAAGTCTGCTATTTCTGAACAAAGGGGATCCCAAAGAAGCATTTACAACCATTTGTGCCTTAATTGCAGAAGCTGTTTGTAAATAATTTCAGTGGGAAACCTAAAGTTTGTGACAAAATTTGTGAAAAAGTGAACTTTTTTTTTTATTTGATGACATTTGGCGGTGAAATGGTGGCATGAAATATACCAAAATGGGCCTAGATCAATACTTTGGGTTGTCTTCTAAAAAAAAATATATACATGTCAAGGGATATTCAGGTATTCCTGACAGATATCAGGGTTCCAATGTAACTAGCGCTAATTTTGAAAAAAAGTTGTTTGGAAATAGCAAAGTGCTACTTGTATTTATGGCCCTATAACTTGCAAAAAAAGTAAAGAACATGTAAACATTGGGTATTTCTAAACTCAGGACAAAATTTAGAAACTATTTAGCATAGGTGTTTTTTGGTGATTGTAGATGTGTAACAGATTTTGGGGGTCAAAGTTAGAAAAAGTGTGTTTTTTTCAATTTTTTCCTCATATTTTATATTTTTTTTATAGGAAATTATAAGATATGATGAAAATAATGGTATCCTTAGAAAGTCCATTTAATGGCGAGAAAAACGGTATATAATATGTATGGGTACAGTAAATGAGTAAGAGGAAAATTACAGCTAAACACAAACACTGCAGAAATGTAAAAATAGCCATTGTCATTAAGGGTAAGAAAATTGAAAAATGGTCCGGTCATTAAGGGGTTAAAAGGGCTTTTGCGGGGCATGCCCCAAAGTAATCAGCTCTTTTGCCTGTAAAAAAAAACACAATACCACCCCCCAACATTACAACCCACCACCCACATACCCCTACTCTAACCCAAAGCCCCCTTAAATAAACCTAACACTTCCCCCTGAAGATCTCCCTACCTTGAGTTGTGTTCACCCAGCCGGGCCGAAGTCTTCATCCGATGGGGCAGAAGAGGACATCCAGACCTGCAGAAGTCTTCATCCAAGCGGGGCAAGAAGAGGTCTTCCATCCATCAGAAGTCTTCATCCATCCGACGCGGAGCATCCTCTTCTTTCTTGATCCAACAACTAAATGATGGTACCTTTAAGTGACGCTGATTGGCTGATTCAATTAGCCAATCAGATTGAAGTTCAATCCAATTGGCTGATCCAATCAGCCAATCAGATTGACCTTGCATTCTATTGGCTGTTCCGATCAGCCAATAGAATGCAAGGTCAATCTGATTGGCTGATTGGATCAGCCAATCGGATTGAACTTCAATCTGATTGGCTGATTCAATCAGCCAATCAGATTTTTCCTACCTTAATTCCGATTGGCTGAAAGAATCCTATCAGCCAATCAGAATTCAAGTGACGCCATCTTGGATAATGTCACTTAAAGGTACCGTCATTTAGTCGTCGGATCAAGAAAGAAGAGGATGCTCCGCGTTGTATGTCTTCAGGATGGTGCCGCTCAGCTCCAGGTGGATTAAGATAGAAGATGCCACCTGGAAGACTTCTGATGGATGGAAGACCTCTTCTTGATAATATTGGTGATATTCTAAGATTCGCAATATCTCACAACTACTTCATGTTTGAAGGTGTGTTCTACAGACAAATCTGTGGAACGGCCATGGGGGCAAAATTTGCCCCCGCGTTCGCAAACTTGTATGTTTCCTGGTGGGAGCTACCATATGTATATAGTGTTCTTAATCCCTGGTTAGAAGACATACTACTATTTGTAAGGTATATTGATGACCTCTTGATCATCTTTAAGAGATCTGTTGATGAGAATTTATTCAAGAGGTTTTTAGGCTTCTTGGATAATAATTTCACGAACCTCATGTTCACAGGCAATTTCAGTCAAATAGAGGTCAACTACCTTGACCTTACGTTATTCAGTAGTGGCAACAAAGTATATACAAAAACATATCGCAAGCCTAGTGCAGGCAACACCATACTGCATGCCACCTCTCAACACCCAAGTCATCTCATTAAAGCTGTCCCTAGAGGACAATTCATAAGGTTTAAAAGGAACACTCAGTCCTTAGACACTTATGAAAAACAATCTTTAGATCTCAAAAATAGATTAATTGCTAGAGGTTACAATGAGCAGGCCCTTGAAAAGTGTAGAGTGGAGATTAAAACTTATGATACCAATACACGAAAGCCTTGCAATAAATCTTTCAATGAAGCGGTTGTTTTTACTACTGAATATAGCAGCCAATATGATAAGATAGCCAAAATTCTTGGAGGCGGAGCGTGCGGTCTCCTAAGATGGCCGCTACAAGCTAAAGCTCTTCCGACGGACTGGGAGCTATACAAAATAAAACTATTCTATTCAGCGCTGTTGAGATCCTAAAGTTGCAGTTTATTGGGGGAGATAATCCGGATCACAAAGATACCACTTGGTATGGCTTTTTTTATCCCCACGGAGTACTGCCATAAGGATTGACTGTCGGCACTGACGGAGGCCTATAAGCCGCAAGGTGTTGCATGGGAGCTTGACCGCCACAAGGCAGGGTGAAACCCTAGCTACGTAGAAGATCGGAGAGATGTTACGGGCGATATCTGCCTAAAGCCCTCAATGATTTGATGAGCGAGCACCAGTCAGATCAAACTCCAATTCAAGACGGCTTGCAAATGCTCCGGAGAACCAATACATCATTTAGAAGGGTGAGAGAAATCGACTAACGATAAGAATGTTACGACATTGCCTGACACCAGCACCCATCTTATTCCGGTAAGGGGACAGAAGTAGCTCCAACTATATTTGTACGTGCTATGCAAAGACTTATGTGTAATATTGGCCGCAGAAACTAAGTAACGGTTGTACCTCACTGCTGGGCCGCAGAGAACCATAAATGCACTGTAAGACCAAGAAATTTTTAATATTTGGAAAAAGGGGCCTCCTAGTACCTGTTTTGCTTTAACTTTTCCCATGCAAGATACTTATAAATGATACCACAAGCCTATAACAACCCCTGCACAGAGAATCTGTCTATTGTTTAGTACGAGACATTAATTCTGACATCCTTGTAAGAGTTGTGACGCAGTTACACAGAAACGAAAGTAAATTAAACCCTGAACGATCAGTGCACCACTGTTACAGAGCCTGAAACTTTGATTACTCCAATATTATAAAGTGGTCAGATTACTTTGGATTCCTTGCTGTAATAGTGAACTTTATATACCTTCCCCAACTAGCTTCTCTCTACCTCATAATTTAAGATAATAGACCAAGGGACCAAATAACGCCTAGATTGTCTTGCTGCACTCCAACACCTATACTTTTATAATAGGTATTTCATCGCACCCCACAATAGAAGAAAATTGGGGCCACATCTTGATTTTTGGGTCTGTGACACGAAGAACTCCCTAACAATACAATAAATACAGCCTATTCCCCCCCCCTTTCCCGCTGTCCCGTGTGTCAGTGGGTCATATCCACCTTCCCTTGCCCGTGATCGCTCTGTGAGAGCAAAGCCCCGGGGGTATAGGGCTCATTCAATACGCTACTAAGTCACTCCTGCCATACCATCATACAAACATATCACAATGTCACAGAGAAGGGCAGGAAAAGCAGACAAACATCTAAAAACACCCCAAAAATCCCAGGAGACAGTGAATGCCTTCTTTAAACAGGCCGAAAAGAACAAAAATAAAAACGAATCCACTCTTCCGCACCCTCCAGTCTCAGAAGAAAAAATGGATGACTCTGAGGATTCTAGGTGCACGACGCCAGAAGCCACTGATTCAATAGATGAACCACCTATCACTTACAGAGCCATGGAGGCGCTAATAGATCAAGTTAAAACATGCATTAAAAATGAATGTGCTGAATTAAAAAAAGATATAACAGATCTTAGTCGCAGAGTTGATTCACTAGAGGAACATGAGTTTGTTTTTTCTCAGAAAATGGCAGATCTCTCTTCCAAGGTATCACATCAACATCATAACTATGCAGATTTGGAAGAAAAACTGGATGAACTCGAAAATCGCACCAGACGAAACAATCTACGATTTCGAGGGATCCCTGAAACAGTGCAAAATAAATAAATAAAAGAATTCCTAAGGGGTCTATTCTCAGAAATGGCTAACGGTGAGGAGGGCATAATGCTAACAGATGTGGCTCTAGACAGAGCGCACAGGGCCCTTCGACCAAAACCTGATGCGGAATCGCCGCCGAGGGATATTATTGTCAGATTTCAAAGTTACCCACAAAGGGAAGACATCTACAATCTGGCCAGAAAGAAACAAGCAGTGATGTATCAAGGAAGCAGAATACAGATCTTCCAAGACCTTTCCTCGAGGACTCTGCAAAAACAGAGAGACTTTTCAATCTTAACCCTTCATCTAAGACGACTAAACATTCCATATAGATGGGGTTTTCCCACCTCTGTGATCATCTCGAGGAACGGCAATAGACTTGAATGCAGATCCATATCTGATATTGGCAAATTCTGTACTATGGCAGGAATACCCACACCCACACCGGACGCAGAGCTGTCATCTCATAATGCCTTGCCAGATCAATTGGCCCCAAAACAGCAGAGGAAAGCATGGTCCATTAATACCAGTACTCAACTTAAAAGGAAACAAGCCAGTACAGTGAATACGGACTCAATACAACCAGGTTGAACTAGATATATTGCTTTGTTTGTCAAAGACCGTTGTTTACTATACATGTCCTAGTGTCTGTTCACGCTTATTTCTTAGGCTGATGAGTTAACATCAGAAATTTTTACAATAGTATGAAGAAATATTGAGTGAGGATAATGACTGAAGAAGTTGGGCAAGTATATCATTTATCAAGTTCTATTGTTCCAGTTATTGGTTTAGTTAAACTGAACGAATGTTAAATGTAAACAGGGTTAGTACATTAGATGTCTACTATATACTACATGTAATAGGCACGCTTTAACAGTTTAGGTTATATTACAATGTTCATGTTTCAATGCAGTATCTACTATATGGGACTTGAAAAGTACATAAGGGCTCCTGAAAGAAAATGAGATGTATTCCCCATAGCACTAACTCCAAAATAACTACCCCCAATATAGATAAATCTAAAATACAACACAGTAATCGGTATGAAAAGAGGTTGCGGGGCTTGGAAAGTCACTGACCTAGAGTAAGTAAACAGATAGTTCAGTCAGATATTTATGTTTGATAAATTAAAAGCTCATTGACACTGAGTGAGCGAGAAGAGGAGCTTACATAAGTAACAAGGAAGTTCACTTTAAAGATTGATTTTCAAGGTTGACAATGTTCATAGGGCTGGTTACACAGGGGTGTCTCGGATTAACATTAGGAGAAAAATGGTGAGTTGATATCTTATATATTATGTTGATTAGCATGGAATTCTATAGCTAAGGAAATTAACAGCTGAAACATTGGCAGTAAAGTGTGTAGTTACCCGGTCTGTTATTCTGCCTCATTTGTTTGTTGAAAGTTTTTCAAGATTTAAAATATTTGCATTGTATTCGTTAATTAAAATACTGTTTGCTGTATCTCTTCACAATACGACGAGATTTGCTCTATCTAAAAGGTAATAGTTCACTTACCCCATGCTATATCTTTTCTTCCCTCCTCTCCCTACCTTTGTTTATCTCCTCTTCTCCAGACCACTGGCACACAAGACTAATAAGGTAAATTACTAACCTAGCGTTCTTTCTAGCTAAAACTAGGGCTGAAAATGAATACAATTAGAGTAGCAAGCCAGAATGTAAAGGGTTTCTTATCAGCAGGCAAACGATCAATTGCCTATTTTGATTTTTTTAAAAAGGGAATTGATGTAATCATGCTGCAGGAGACTCACTTTAAGAAAAGAAATGAACCTCAGTTAGCCACACGACACTTTGACAAGCACTTCCTCAGCTCAAGCACAAGTAGGCATAATGGTGTTTGTATTTCGTTCAAATGGGGCACCCCCTTCGAATTGACACAGAAATATACCGACAAAGAGGGTAGACTATTGATCCTTGTAGGGCTATACTACGGTAATTTGGTCACCTTTGTCAATGTATACGCCCCGATTCGACCCACTCCCCACTTTTTTAAATCGGTTACCAATGCTATTCTTGACGTCTCCAAAGGCCCAATTATAATGGGAGGGGACTTCAACTTTACCATGCACCCTTCTCTAGACAACTCCACAGGGAAATCATATCTTAGTAAAAAAGCCCTGAAAGCCAACTGTGAAGTCATACACTCCATCTCACTTTTTGACACCTGGAGAGTTGCACACCCCACACAGAAAGATTACACCTTTTTTCTCACCCCCAACATTCCTACTCCAGACTAGATTATATCATGTGTAGCCAAACACTCTTAACTAGCCTGACCCAGTCTATCATATCACACACACCTTGGTCAGACCACAGTATGGTCGTTTCCACCTTTCTCTGGACAACTAGACCGAAAAACACACTGACTTGGAGGTTGGATGAGACTATTCTGGCAAATCAAGAAACAGTAAAAGAAGTAACTAAAGCGACTGAGGAGTTTTTTTTTTACATAACAAACCAGAAGACACATCTGTAGGCAATAATTGGGAGGCGTATAAATGCTTCATAAGAGGACACTTAATTAAATATACCGCTAGATTACGGAAATTGGGGAAAGCTCAATTCACCTCACTGACTGACACTTTGAACGCAGCTGATAAAGCACACAAGGCAGACCCGACTTCAGACCAAAAGCTCACCGACCTTAAGCTAGCATGGGAAGGTCTTAACAATTATCTAACCCAAAAAGCCCACCTGAGGGCGTTAACAACCAAAGCCAAGTTTTTCGCAGAAAGTAATAAAGCGGGGCGCTTGTTAGCAAGATCCCTTAAAAGAAGACAGATTAATTTGTTTATTAGGACTATCATACATCCCGCTAGAGGACCGGTCAGCAAACACGAAGAAATAGCAGACACGTTTGTTTCCTATTATACAAAGCTCTATAATATTAACTCCAACACCACCCAGGAGACTACTAAAAATATTTCTCATTATCTTGCTTCTCTGGAGACCCCTTGTATCTCAGAGGAAGATTGCCAGGTGCTAGACGCCCCAATAACAACCCAAGATATAGTAAACACCATTAAGGCACTCCCAAATGGTAAATCTCCTGGACCCGACGGGTTACCTGCCAAATTTTACCAATTATTTCAGGCTCATCTCTGCTCCCCACTACACGCATTATTCACATCTGTAGATAGTGGAGAGACATTCTCTACCTCCTTACTAGACGCCATAATTACAGTGATTCCGAAGGCAGACAGAGTGGGGACCCTGGCGGGTAACTATAGACCCATATCACTTCTAAATACTGATATAAAGATCTATGCAAAAATTCTCGCTAACCGCCTTAATGTAATTTTACCTAAGATTATACATCCGGATCAAGTTGGCTTTGTAAGGGGCAGAGAGGCAAAGGACAACACAATTAGAGTGTTGCAATCTCTGCAGTGCACAAAAGATAACAGGACTCCTCTGGCGCTTCTGTCATCTGACGCTGAGAAGGCCTTCGACAGGGTCAACTGGCAGTTTATGTGGGGGGCTCTGTCGAAGTTCGGCTTCTCGGAAGCTTTCATAACAAGAATTCAGGCGTTGTATTCAAACCCCCAAGCCAGAGTCCGAGTGAACGGAACCCTTTCACAGTCTTTTCATATAACGAATGGAACCCGCCAGGGTTGTCCCCTGTCGCCTTTACTATTTGCAATAACTATCGAAATCCTAGCAATAAAAATTAGAGAAAACAAAGATATACTAGGCTTGCAATATAATCAAGTAAACCAAAAGTGCCTATTGTTTGCGGATGATGTGATCTTCACTCTCCAGTCACCTTCTACTACCCTCCCTGCCCTGGTAAAAACCCTAGAGGAATATGGGCAGGTCTCTAACTTTTCTATAAATATGGAAAAATCAGGCATAATGTTATTGAATCTCCCTCAGCAAGATATTGACTTTATACGGAAACACACGCCATTTCGTGTTACAGACAAACTCAAATACTTAGGTCTAAATCTTCCCCAGAATAACACAGACCTCTTTCGGTGTAATTATATCAGTCTACAAAAAACAATCAAAAACCTTTTGGAGGGTTGGCATAGGCAGGGACACCTTTCCTGGTTCGGGCGGGTGAACACTATTAAAATGATGATAATACCTAAATATCTATTTCTCTTCCAGACACTACCGATGGCCCTGCCTATCTCATATTTAAGGTCGCAACAGAAAATGATCAACTCATTCATATGGTCCTATAAAAAGCCTAGAGTTTCCCAGCACACACTATACATGCATAAAGAGGATGGCGGTCTCAGTGTGCCAAACCTCTTAAACTATTACAAGGCGGTACACCTGTCCAAAGTGGTCTCCTGGACACATTCCCGACAATCAGACCTTTGGGTGCAGGTTGAGAGCTCCCTTACTGGAATAAACCAAATGAGAGATATAGCATGGTTGCCTAAAATTCACAGACCACCACAGGCATACCAGAACGCCTATATCAAGGCCACTCTAGAAATCTGGGATTCGGTTTTAGCCCATAATACTGAAATCTCCACCCCAGTTTCGCCTCTCACTCCCTTACTAGGCAACCGGCTATTTTTAGATAAGGTCTCCTTTACCCACTGGAACTCCGAGAAACATTTATGTAACTTGCCAATATATCTTTTACTGGAATCAGGAAAGTTTAAGGACAGGACTGAGTTAAATGACAAGCTAGGAGCACCCTTTCATGGTTGGTTCTCATACCTACAGATAAGACACGCGCTTCATAACAACACACACAAAGCTCACATATTTAGACCATTGACTGTATTCGAAAAGATATGTATTAATCCCGACTACAAAAGATCACTTCTTTCTTCGACATATAGACTACTGAGAGGGTCTTTTCCTGACCGTAGTCCTACTTTTCTAAAGAAGTGGGAGACTGAGGGACTGGAGGGGATCACAAATGAGGACTGGAAAACCAGTTTTAAAGCTACACATTCTGCTTCCACTTCGGTGCTCTTAACCGAGTTGAACTATAAAATACTCTCTCGCTGGTATCTGACACCACAGCGTCTTAGATACATTTTTCCGACTACTTCCTCAGCAAGCTGGAGGCGCTGTGGTGGGATAGGCAGCTTAACTCACATATGGTGGGATTGCCCACTTCTGGCGGAATTCTGGTCACATATAGAAAGATGTATTAATAAAATACTAGGAACAAATATCTCTCTCAATAGTAAACCTATTATGCTCAACATCCTTCCACCAACACATTGTATCTACCGCACAAAACTTCTCCAATTGATGCTAACAAGCGCAGAAAGATTAATTCCACGACTATGGAAGAGCCAAGACATCCCCACTCAAACACAATGGCTAGCTGAGATGGACCATATTATAACACTAGAAAAATATCACTACAACTATATCGGCAAACACGACTTTATCAATGATATACTCTTTATCTGGGAACATGGTATATCTACCCTAGTTTAACACACAATCAGAATAGATAAACACTGGTGAGAACTGGATACACTTTCTTATTCTCTCCCCTTTCCACCCTCCCCAATCTTCCCCTTATACTATTGCCTTTCTTTATAACCCCCAAAGATAGAACACTATAGTTAGAGGATAATAATGTGGTGGCATAAAAATGTTGTGATATAAAGGATCTAGAGAACCTAGAGATACTATTTCTATGATTGCCATCTACTTCAGATGTTTTCTGTTATTTGTGTGAACTGTATTTTTCTACTTGTTGTATTGTTTTGAAAAAATTGAAAATTAATAAAAAATTATTGGAATTTAAAGATAGCCAAAATTCTTAAAAAACATTTACACGTTCTACAAGGAGACACTATCCTAGCTCCCTTAATTAAGGATTGCAGATTTGTGGCCAAAAAGCCAAAAACGTTGGCACGTAGTCTTTCACCCAGCTATGTCACTAGAACACGTCCAATGGGCACACGTTGGCTTAGTAGACATGGAAATTTCAAATGCCTCAGTAGAAACTGCGGCATGTGTTCCTCGGTCACAATGGGCAACCATTTTTAGAGTAGCATTACACATAGGAGGTATACCACTAATTTTTATGCAAATTGTGGCACAACCTTTGCTGTGTACCTTCTTACATGCAATTTATGCCACCGTCAATATGTTGGTCATACCTCTAGGGAGGTCAGACGGAGGTTTGGTGAACACCTAAGGGATACTAAGAACTATGTCAAGGAATCTGCTATTGCAAATCACTTTAATGGTGAGCATTTCACCAATATAGCAAACCTATCAATTAGCATTATTGACATAGCTCTTGTACCTCTTAGGGGTGGTAACAGGTACACCATACTGCAAAGAAAGGAGATCTATTGGATCTTGCAACTCCAAACTAGAAGCCCGATGGGCATTAATAGAGAATGTGATATTGACTACTTTATTAATGATTTATAGTAACTGCTCATTGAGGTTCACTTTTAATTTAGCCTATATGACATGTTTCTGCTTTCTACTGTTTAATCCTTAATCTATAAGTATATTATTTATACACTTGCCCCTTAGTGATAATTCAACTGTCAGTGCCCATGTTTATACTGTAATCAT
Organism: Bombina bombina; assembly: GCF_027579735.1. Classification (NCBI taxonomy): domain Eukaryota; kingdom Metazoa; phylum Chordata; class Amphibia; order Anura; family Bombinatoridae; genus Bombina; species Bombina bombina. The sequence continues at coordinate 535,449,657 of NC_069505.1, read as the reverse complement.
TTTATATAAACATTATATTTTATTTATATATTGTTTTAACACATTTTTTAATAGTATATTAATGAGGCCTCTTCAAAAGCATTTTCCTTCACTAATCTGGCATACGTTTATGGTTTATTAGATATGTTATGTATATATTCCTGTGTTATTTTCTTCACAATGTCTTTTAAACATTGCTAATCACTAAATACTTAATATTTGTTAGATCTCTTGTTAGATTACCCATTCATTTGTATATCATTCCGTCAAGATTCTGCTTGTACAAATTTTTCTGTTTGCTATATCACAAGCATACATCTGTTTTAGGCCTGTTCCTGTCTTGGTACAGTATACGAAGGGTTAATTCCCTCTTTTAATTTGCTGCCTGTATGTGTATTTATAGCACCTATGACCTACCTGTATTGTGTCTATGAGTAAGCGCCTGTAGGGGGCACGAAATGCGTCAGACAGTCACCTAAGCCTGTTTGTGAGTCACCTTTACCCAGGTCCCTACTTTTTGGATTGGTATTTACCATTTTTATTTCAAATAAATTGGGATTTCTTATGTGCAACTAAACCTGGTCTGCAGTGCCTGTCATTCTTCTTTCTCCCTTACGATCTGGTGTTGTGATTTGGCACTACTCGGCTATGGCACTCCAGGGGCAGCTCTAACGGCCTTACAGTATACTTCTGGTTTAGACGGACTGAGGAAGCATTCATGCTGGAGCGGTAGGATCCAACATTTCTCTCCCAAGACCTCTTCTTGCCCCGCTTGGATGAAGACTTCTGCCGGTCTGGATGTCCTCTTCTGCCCCATCGGATGAAGACTTCGGCCTGGCTGGGTGAACACGACACAAGGTAGGGAGATCTTCAGGGGGGTAGTGTTAGGTTTATCTAAGGAGGGTTAGGGTTAGAGTAGGGGTATGTGGGTGGTGGGTTGTAATGTTGGGGGGTGGTATTGTGTTTTTTTTTACAGGCAAAAGAGCTGATAACTTTGGGGCATGCCCCGCAAAAAGCCCTTTTAAGGGCTGGTAAGGTAATAGAGCTGTTAACTTTTGTAATTTAGATTAGGGTAGGGATTTTTTTTTATTTTGGGGGGCTTTGTTATTTTATTAGGGGGCTTAGAGTAGGTGTAATTAGCTTAAAATTCTTGTAATCTTTTTTTATTTTTTGTAATTTAGTGTTTGTTTGTTTTTGCAATTTAGTTTAGTTTATTTAATTGTAGGTACTTGTAGTTAATTTATTTATTTAATTTATTTAATGATAGTGTAGTGTTAGGTTTAATTGTAACTTAGGTTAGGATTTATTTTACAGGTAATTTTGTAATTATTTTAACTAGGTAGCTATTAAATAGTTAATAACTATTTAATAGCTATTTTACCTAGTTAAAATAAATACAAAGTTGCCTGAAAATAAATATAAATCCTAAAATAACTACAATGTAACTATTTGTTATATTGTAGCTATATTAGGGTTTATTTTACAGGTAAGTATTTAGTTTTAAATAGGATTAATTTATTTAATTAATTTAATGATAGTGTAGTGTTAGGTGTATTTGTAACTTAGGTTAGGATTTATTTTACAGGTAAATTTGTATTTATTTTAGCTAGGTAGTTATTAGTTAATAACTATTTAATAACTATTGTACCTAGTTAAAATAAATACAAAGTTGCCTGTGAAATAAATATACATCCTAAAATAGCTACAATGTAACTATTAGTTATATTGTAGCTATATTAGGGTTTATTTTCTAGGTAAGTATTTAGTTTTAAATAGGATTCATTTATTTAATTATAGTAAATTTATTTCGTTTTATTTAAATTATATTTATGTTAGGGGGGGTGTTAGGGTTAGACTTAGGTTTAGGGGTTAATATATTATAGTAGCGGCGACGTTGGGGACGGGAGATTAGGGGTTAATTATTGTAGGTAGGTGGCGGCGATATTAGGGAGGGCAGATTAAGGGTTAATAAAATGTATTATAGTGTTTGGGAGTGCTGCGGTTTAGGGGTTAATACATTTATTATAGTGGCGGCGAGGTCCAGTCGGCAGATTAGGGGTTAATACTTGTAGTTAGGTGGTGGCGACGTTGGGGGGGGCAGATTAGGGGTTAATAAAATTTATTATAGTGTTTGCGAGGCGGGAGTGCGGCGGTTTAGGGGTTAATACATTTATTATAGTGGCGGCGATGTCCGGTCAGCAGATTAGGGGTTAACACTTGTAGTTAGGTTGCAGCGACATGGGGGGGGGCAGATTAGGGGTTAATAAATATGATGTAGGTGTCGGCGATGTTAGGGACAGCAGATAAGGGGTTCATAGCTATAATGTAGGTGGTGGCAGTGTCCGGTCAGCAGATTAGGGGTTAAATAATTTTATGATAGTGTTTGCGATGTGGGGGGGCCTCAGTTTAGTGGTTCATAGGTAGTTTATGGGTGTTAGTGTACTTTGTAGCACTGTAGTTAAGATCTTATATTCCGGTGTTAGCCCATATTAAGCTCTTAACTACTGACTTTATTCGATAGATTCGGATGGCCGTGTATTACACTAGTATTGTACAGTATATTAGGTTTTAGGTTATATCACCTAACACATACCGAAATTCCGAATTTCGGAACCGAACCGAATTCAGACGAATTTATTTGAATCTGAATAAATCCGAAACAAATTCATTCAAATTTTGTCGAATTCGAATCGATCCAACCCAAAATTCGAAAAAATCGGAATCAATCCGAACCGAAACAAATTTTTCAATCATGCACATATCTACTTGCTAATAGATAACATTCTTGCAAAACTGCTGCAATGTATTGCTCCAGAAATGGGCTGGCTCCTAAGCATTCCTGCTTTTCAACAAAAGATATCAAGTTCCCATGGGGATATGGCCTTCATTTTCCTCGTATATTTGTTTGATAAATGTTGTCCTGTGTCTTAAAAAATGTTGTATCATCATGTACCTTTAGGTACCCATGGACAGGGATGTAGAATTTGTTGGCACTTTATAAATAAAGAATAAAAATAAAAAGAGAAAGATAATTGTGTAAAATTGCATGCTCTAAATGAATCATGAATGAAAAAATAAATGGGGTTTCATATCTCTTTAACAGTAAACAGGCAATACGTCAAGACACGATTATAGTATGAAAGAGATCTGAATACTAGAAAATCTATGTCACAACTGAGCACTGAACTCTCTGGGTTGCAGTGCTTTATACATTGTCTGAGGTGATTGACAGCTATCAGAAGAGGTGTGGCACTTGACAAAGATTCACACATCTCTATGACAACTTGCTCCATTTGTAAATTAGGCATTTATACTGAGAACCTAATATTAGGATAGTTTATGAGTGGATCACTATTACTTGTTCCTGCTGATGCGCTAACTCTGCTATAAGTAACTTTTCGTGTGCGCCGGGTATTATAATTTAAAAAAACTCAACTTTTCGCTTGCGTGCTAACCCGACGCATGCTGAAAGCCGAAGTTAGAATATCACATTAAAATATTCCCTCGTAGAAGTCAAAGGAGTGTGACGATTGGAAGAAAAAAACTAACAGACTACTCGGGCGGAAATATAAAAGTATAGACATGTATATTATTATCGGTTATTTGTAGAGCGTCAACAGATTCCACAGCGCTATAAACAAAAGGGGAGTACAACAAAACAATTATAGGGTAGAGGGCCCTGCCAAGAGTTGCACTGTTGTAGTCAGCTCTTAAGAAGGTGATCTACAAACAGCTGGACTTTTAGGCTTACATGCTAAGAGGGTTCAGGGGATTGCAGTGGAGCAGGGGAACTGGTAATAGGAAAGGTCAGCGTAGTTTGTATGCGTCCCTGAACAGTAGAGTCTTTAGGGAGCACTTGAAGCTTTTAAAACTAGAAGAGAGTCTTGTGGAGCGAGGCAGAGAGTTCCACAAGATGGGAGCCAGTCTGGAGAAGTCCTGTAAACGGGAGTGTGATGAGGTGACAAGAGAGGAGGAGAGTAGGAGGTCATGAGCAGAGTGAAGGGGATGGGAGGGAGAGTATCTGAAGACAAGGTCTGAGATGTAGGGGGGAGCAGTGCAGTTGAGGGCTTTGTATGTAAGAGTGAGAGTTTTGTGTTTGATCCTAGAGGCAAGAGGAAGCCAGTGAAGGGATTGGCAGAGAGGCGCAGCAGATGAAGAGCGACGTGTAAGGAAGATGAGTCTGGCAGAGGCATTCATTATGGATTGTAAAGGAGCTAGGCGGCAGGTGAGGAGACCAGAGAGGACAGAGTTGCAGTAATCAAGGCAGGAAAGAATGAGAGAGTGGATTAAAATCTTAGTTGTGTCTTGTGTAAGGAAGTGTCTAATTTTAGAGATGTTTTTAAGGTGGAAGCGGCAGGCTGTAGCCAAGGACTGAATGTGAGGAGTGAAGGAAAGATCTGAGTCAAACGTGACCCCGAGACATCGGGCATGCGGGGTAGGGGTAATGATGGAGTTGTCGACAGTTATAGAGATATTGGGGGTGGAGATTTTGGAAGAAGGGGGGAAAATGAGGAGCTCAGTTTTGGAGAGATTTAGCTTGAGGTAGTGAGAGGACATCCAGGAAGAGATGTGAGAAAGACAGTTTGTGACACGGGTTAGCAAGGAAGGAGATAGTTCTGTTGCAGAGAAGTAGATTTGGGTGTTATCGGCATACAAATGATATTGGAAACCGTGGGACTTAATAAGGGAACCTAGTGATGACGTATAGATTGAGAAGAGAAGGGGACCGAGGACAGAGCCTTGCGGTACTCCGACAGAAAGTGGTGACGGGGCAGAGGAGGCCCCAGAGAAGGCTACACTGAAGGTACGGTTTGACAGGTAGGAAGAGAGCCACGAAAGGGCTGTGTCACAGATGCCGAAGGATTGGAGGGTTTGGAGCAAAAGAGGGTGGTCGACAGTGTCAAAGGCAGATCAAGGAGGATAAGCAGAGAGAAGTGGCCTTTTGATTTAGCTGTAAGTAGGTCATTGGTGACCTTAACAATAGCTGTCTCTGTGGAGTGATAGGGACGAAATCCAGATTGCAGCGGGTCAAGAAGGGAGTTTAACGTAAAGAAATGGGATAGGCATGCATATACTAGTTTTTCGAGTAGCTTTGAAGCAAGAGGGAGGAGGGAAATTGGGCGGTAGTTGGATGGAGGAGATGGAGGGGAGGTAGGATCAAAGGAAGGTTTTTTGAGGATAGGTGTGACCAGTGCATGTTTCATTGATGAGGGAAATGTACCAGTGCTGAGGGAGAGGATGGAAATGTGTGTTAGTACAGGGGTAAGGGTAGCAGAGAGAGAGGGGAGCAGCTGTGAGGGGATAGGGTCAAGGGGACAGGTAGTGAGGCGAGAGCGCAGTATAAGTGCTGAAACTTCGTCCTCGGTAACAGGGGAGAATGAACTAAGTTTCAGGTTATGAGGGTTGTGGTTGAGTGAGAGTATTTGAGGGGGGGAGAGAATGGAATTTTGTTGAGAGCTGATTTCATGTCTGATGGAATCAATTTTGTTAATGAAGTGACTGGCAAAGTCTTGAGCTGACAGAGAAGTTGTATTAGGAAGTGGGGGAGGGCGGAGGAGAGTATTGAAAGTGGAGAACAGACGTTTTGGGTTTGAAGAAAGATTAGAGATAAGAGTAGAGAAGTAGTGTTGCTTGTGGAGATTAAGGGCAGAGTAGTAGGAGTTCAAGATGAATTTGTAATGAAGAAAATAAGCTGAACTCCGTGATTTTCTCCAATGTCGTTCAGCAGTACGGGAACATCTGCGTAGGTACCATGTCAGAGGAGTATGCCAGGGCTGGGGATGAGTGTGTGATTTCCTAGCAGTGGCAAGAGGGGCGAGATTGTCAAGGACGGATATAAGGGTGGAATTATAGTGGCAGATAGATTGTTCAGGGCAGGAAAATGAGGAGAAGGATGAGAGGAGCGGTTGAAGGGAATTAGCAAGTTGTTGCTGATCTAAAGACCTAATGCTTCTGTGAAGTTTGGTGTGAGGAGTAGAAGGTGGGAGAGTTGTAGTAAGGGATGATATGTTGCAGGTAAGGAAATGGTGGTCAGAAAGAGGAAAAGGGGAGTTTGAGAAGTTTGAGAGAGTGCATCGATAGCTAAAGATCAGGTCAAGGGAGTGACCGTCTTTGTGAGTGGGAGAATCAGTCCATTGTGACAGACCAAAAGAGGAAGTGAGTTGCAGAAGTTGTTTAGCAGATGAGGCAGTGGGATTGTTAAGGGGGATGTTGAAGTCACCAAGAATGAGGGCAGGGGTGTCTGAGGAAAGGAAATAAGGAAGCCAGGCAGCAAAGTGATCTAAAAATTGAGATGGGGAGCCAGGGGGGCGGTATATGACTGCAACACGTATAGAGAGGGGAGAGAATAACCGAATCATGTGTGCTTCAAATGAAGAAAATGTGAGTGAAGAGAAGGGCTGAATTTGTTGGAAGGTGCACCGAGAGGAAAGTAAAATACCGACACCACCTCCTTGTCTATTGCCAGACCTAGGAGTGTGGCTGAAATGGAGACCCCCATGTGACAGTGCAGCAGTGGATGCTGTGTCTGAAGTAGAGAGCCAGGTTTCTGCAAGAGCCAGAAGGTTAAGAGAGTGGGAGATAAAGAGATCATGGATAGAAGTTAACTTGTTGCAAACAGAGCGAGAGTTCCAGAGTGCACAAGTGAAGGGGGAGGGGTTTTTAGATGTAAGAGGAATGCGATTAAGGTTACCAGAGTTTAGTTTATGAAGTCTATTGAAAGACACACAAGGATGTGAAAGGTTAGGAGGTTGTGAGGGACCAGGATTAGGGGAGATGTCGCCAGCAGCTAGTATGAGCAAGAGGGAGAGTGACATGAGATGAGAAGCAGATTTGCAGTAATGAGACTGTTGTTTAACTGAAGTGCAAGGGGGAGAGAGAGTATTTAGGAATAAGTAGAGTTCATGAGTACAAAAGTAAGGTGAGTATAAGAGAGATGGGCTAATGAACAGTGCAGGTGGACAGGGAGAAGGAGTAAGTGAGTAATGTAGTTTGTTATAGAGACAAGAGGTAGCAAAAAGGAGTATGAAGATATTGAGCATTATTATGAAAGTGGGAACCAAGTAAACACATAAGACACAGTGTTACAGCAGCACTTGCAAAAGGATACAATGAGATACACAAAACACAGTATTACAAGAGTACTTGCCTTGTGTCTTGCCCCTTGCCCAATCTTTGTTTAATTCTTGTATAATTCTTAAAAATTGATGCCTCACTTATAAAATGTTCACTTGGAAAATGTGAACATATGCTATTGTTAAAATGTACACAGCCCTGTAAGCAGTGCACCCCTGTGCAGTGCACATCCCCTAACTAGTCTGAAATATATACAGGTAGGGCAGTCAGCTGAGTCCACTAAATTTACTTAATTGCTAATCAAAGACAGTTGGTAAGGCCAATTGGAATGTTAGAATCTGGTCAGGGTGAGATGAGTTAAGTAAACAGACAATACAATTTGAGGGGGTTAAAACTGTGACATAAGAAAACTATACATTTTAGAGTTATAGCAAGTATTGATAAGGAGTGAGCATCACATGGCAATTAACTAGACATTAGAATTGAGACATTGGGAAAAATCATTACAAAAAATGCAGGACTTAATTTTAACAGCCTAAATTCAATTGCTCAATATATATATATACACACACAGAGACTTGGTGTAAAATGACAGAAAAGCAGGGGATGGCAGGATTTCAATGCAGGGCCTTAATTCACGTACCAAAAAGAGAGACTTGGTGTAAAATGACAGAAAAGCAGGGAATGGCAGGATTTCAATGCAGGGCCTTAATTCACGTACCAAAAAGAGAGACTTGGTGTAAAATGACAGAAAAGCAGGGAATGGCAGGATTTCAATGCAGGGCCTTAATTTATGTACCAAAAAGAGAGACTTGGTGTAAAATGACAGAAAAGCAGGGAATAGCAGGATTTCAATGCAGGGCCTTAATTCACGTACCAAAAAGAGAGACTTGGTGTAAAATGACAGAAAAGCAGGGAATGGCAGGATTTTAATGCAGGGCCTTAATTCACGTACCAAAAAGAGAGACTTGGTGTAAAATGACAGAAAAGCAGGGAATGGCAGGATTTCAATGCAGGGCCTTAATTCACGTACCAAAAAGAGAGACTTGGTGTAAAATGACAGAAAAGCAGGGAATGGCAGGATTTCAATGCAGGGTCTTAATTCATGTACCAAAAAGAGAGACTTGGTGTAAAATGACAGAAAAGCAGGGAATGGCAGGATTTCAATGCAGGGCCTTAATTCACGTACCAAAAAGAGAGACTTGGTGTAAAATGACAGAAAAGCAGGGAATGGCAGGATTTCAATGCAGGGCCTTAATTCACATACCTGAAAGCAGAAGAGACAGTAGGTTAACTCAGCATTCCTTAGCAGATGTCAGTAGGCAGTTTGATAGTTAGTAACCAGCAGTGTGGAGAGTATTGAGTGTAATTCTTGTATAATTCTTAAAAATTATTGCCTCACTTATAAAATGTTCACTTTGAAAATGTGAACATATGCTATTGTTAAAAAGTACACAGCCCTGTAAGCAGTGCACCCCTGTGCAGTGCACATCCCCTAACTAGTCTGAAATATATACAGGTAGGGCAGTCAGCTGAGTCCACTAAATTATATGTATGTATATTTATGTATCTCTGTTAAAGCCCTTTTGCAGCTCTAAAAATCTATGAGCCCTTATAACTTTTATGTGCAATTTTTTAAAAATATATATTTTTATTAGACAGTGTTATTGTGATTGTAACTGTACTTTTAAATGTATTTTAGATGTATTTTGTGACACTTTTTTTTGACTCGGGTAACAGTTAACCAGAGCTCTGAAGTCACGCTATCCTGGTGAGTGTTAAAATTATTTGTTCTCAATTGATCGTGTTATCTTGAAACCTGTAATATGCATGCTAATTCCAATGCCCTCAAAAAGCCGTGATAAACTCCATTCTGCTAACGCGCAACAGTTAGTGCGCCACTCATAATTTAGCCCAATATCGGGTGTGACTATGTGGACACCATGAGCAGGCTTAAGCATTTAGAGCAAGAGAAATGTCAACAGCCTGCATGAGAAGAGCAGGCTTCTCATCATAGAATCCAGACCCTGATTAATGACAAGCAGAAGGTACACCTTCAGCATCCAGAAGGCAGGTAGCTTGCAGGACATTATAGTGCCAGCCTTAGGTGTGTTGTCTGGGAGCCATCTGGACCAGCCTTCTAAGGATGGTTAGGAGTTAATTTGTATTTGCATTCTAAACTAACACAAGATCACTAGCTATTATATACCCTTGAAACCCCAACCTTGGAATGTGGTGGATTGTAGCCCTGAAGCCACAATCTGCCTACACCAATCTGCAATGGATTATGGATTAACACATTGAAAAACAAGTTTACAGTTTAACAGTCTCCTACATGACTAGTAACATCACCCCTTATACTAGTGACAGCTGGATCACATATCAACAACAAACTTACTTTAATTCTTACTTATCCTATAATGCTTCATCAGGCTGCAGGGCATTACATCATGATGTTCTTTTTTGGTAAACTCTAATTATTTACATCATCTAGGATGCAATGAATTAGTTAACATTTCCTCAGAAATAAAAATAAAGTCTGTAACCAAATTTAACTTGTGTGGCTTAAACATATTCATATACTTATTTAACAGTATTGACTGCTTACACTGGACATTGTATATGTTCCTTCAATACTAAATCTGGGAAAACAAACATTAACACATAATAGTTATAAACTAAGTAAAAGTAAACTTTTATTACATTATCAGAGCTAAAAAGTTACACAAGCAATCAAGACACAAGGTTCTCCTCTACCTTATGCACAAACTTCTATCAAGTCTAACAAATACTTAATTGCGCAAAAATGTGCTTAAGTGTAGATATGAAGGGTTGCTAAAAATAACTTACTAGTATCACATGAATGAAAAATATGTTGTCATTTTACATAAACATCACAGCAAATAGTCAGCACGGCATTTCTAAACAATACAATACTATACAATTGAAACATAGACATGAATAGTGTGGCAAAAAAATGATACACAAATATCAACAGGGAGATTTATCAATCAGCTGAGGCGATGTTTCCGGCTCGTCGGAAACATAAGTTAAGAGGCAGCGGTCGTAAGACCACTGCTCCTTAACTCATCTGCCTCTTAGGTGGTGGACTGCAATTATCCTGATCTGATACGATCAAGATGATTGACACCCCCTGCTAGTGGCCAATTGACCACGGATGTGCAGGGGGTGGTATTGCACAAGCATTTTACCAGAAATGCTTGTGCAATGTTAAATGCCGACAGTGTATACTGTCGGCATTTAGCGATGTTGGCCGGACATGATTTGCTACAGCGAATCATGTCCGCCCGCCATTTGTTAAATCGGCCCCTATGTATTAAAAGTCCTGAATAATCTCAATGGGAGTAAACAGTCGGAACAGACCGATGAAATAGTTTACAGTACAAGGCTTTTTTTTTCTGTGAAAGTGAGAAAGAAATCTCCTTATGCATAATCAAAGAATCTGGGTATAATAATAATCCATACTCACATATTAGCAATCAGCGTCCAATATTCATATTGTACAGCTTCTCTTGAACTTTTGTGGAAACCGCTACACATGATATAAGCCACCACCTCGTGCTCTCAATGGCGCCTCAGGCTGTCGGCCATTTTTCGCTTGCGATTAATCTCAGGTATGCTCCACTACGGAAGCTCCTAGATGCCAAAACTGAGCAATGTGTTTCAAAATTCTTCATCAAGCTAAGTTTAAACTACAGCACATTAGCCCTTTATTCCATCTCAATTAAAAGGCCATATAAATTCAAACCACTAATACCATATTTGGGCTTAATCAAGATAATATTAATTAGAAACATATTGGTAAAAAAAATATAGAGAAAAATAAAATAAATATTGATATAAAATAAATACATTTTAAATGTTCAAATTAGCCAATAGGATTTAAGCAGCTCTCACCCTATTGACTGAATTCAAAATATCACATGAATGATCGCCGCTGTTGCCATCCCCACTCCATGCTGCCACAGCTCCGCACCACCGGGATGAAGGAAGATGTCCCGCACTGGATAATGATGTTGGCGCCTGTATGAAGATGTAACTCCACTTTGAAGAAGATGGATGTCCGAACTTCAGGAATGGTGAGTACATTTTTTGGGGTTATTGTTAGTATTTTTTGGGGGGGATGTTTTTTTTTTTTAGATTAGGGCTTTTTTCATTTTTTAATGGCCACTAAAGAGCTCATTGCCCTTTTAAGGGCAATACCCATGCAAATGCCCTTTTAGGGGCAATGGGTAGCTTATTTTTTTAGAGATAGTTATTTTTATTTTGAGGGGTTGGGTGAGTGGGGGGTTTACTGTTAGGGGGTACTTTGTAATTTTTTCAAGTAAAAGAAATGATTGCTTTAGGGCAATGCCCTACAAAAGGTCCTTTTAAGGGCTTTTGGTAATTTATTGTTAGATTAGGGGGTGTTTTTATTTTGGGGTGTATTTTTTGTATTTATAGGGGTATTAGATTATGTTTAATTTTTATTATTTTGGATAATTTCGTTTATTGTTTTTTGTAATCTTAGATTTTTTTTATTTTTCGTAAATTTAGACTTTTTGTAGTGTGAGGAATTTTTTAATTTAGGTTTTTTATTTTAGTTTTTAAAATAGTAATGTTAGGTTTATTTATAGTTTAAACTTAGTTTTTTTTATTTCACAGGTAAGTTTTTATTTATTTTAAGGTAGTTATATTAAAACTTAAATTAATGTTAGGGGGTGTTAGGTTTAGGGGGTTAATATTTTAATTTAGTGTGTCGTGATGTAGGGGGCTAGCAGTTTAGGGGTTAACAGGTTTATTATAGTATTTGCAATGCGGGGGGGCATTGGTTTAGGTATTAATACTTTAATTTAGTGTTGGTAATGTGGGTGGGTGGTGGATTAGGGGTTAATATTTTAATTTAGTGTTGGTGATGTGGGTGGTGGATTAGGGGTTAATACTTTAATTTAGTGTTGGCGATGATGGCGGGCAGTGGATTAGGGGTTAATTTGTTTATTATAGCGTTAGTGATGTGGGGGGTTTGCGGTTTAGGGGTTAATAGGTTTATTATAGTATTTGCGATGCGGGGGTCTGTGGTTTAGGGCTTAATACTTTAATTTAGTGTTGGTGATGTGGGTGGGTGGTGGATTAGGGGTTAATACTTTAATTTAGTGTTGGTGATGTTGGTGGTGGATTAGGGGTTATTACTTTAATTCAGTGTTGGTGATGTGGGTGTGCGATGGATTAGGGGTTATTACTTTAATTTAGTGTTGGCGATGATGGTGGGGGGTGGATTAGGGGTTAATTGGTTTATTATTGTATTTGCAATATGGGGTGGCAATTTAGAGGTTAATAGGTAGTTTATGGGTGTTAGTGTAATTTGTAACATTTTTGTTATGAATTTTGTGAAACATTTTTGTTTCGCAAAATCCATAACTACTTATCTTGTTTAGAGGAATGGATCGTGGCGGTATAAGCTGTAACGCTAAAGTAATAGCTGGACTGCACAACCTGTGATATGGGTGACCTGAAAATTCCACACTCAAAAGCCATTTTTTCAGTGCGGAGTGGAGAGTTGCGGTATAGGCTAAAATGCTAGCGCTATAGCCGTACCACCGCAACTGTTAATACAAGTTAGATGTATATTCCGCTGGCAAAGGAAATTTTTCCAGCAGTATAGCCGTACAGCAAAGCTTGTAATTTAGGTGATTATTAATTCATGTGATAATAGTAAAGTGAATCTGTTAATAAGTTATTTTTTTAGCAACCCTTCATATGTACACTTCAGCATGTAAGCGCAATTAAGTAATTTGTTAGACTTGATAGACTTAAAAATGTTTTCCATATAAGAAATTAATCAAATGAATCCATCACCATTAAAGTGAAGCTGTCGTTTAAAGGCTGATTTTATATCTTTATTTTTCAAGCTATAAATAAGTGGATTTAGCAAAGGGACAACTGCTGTATTCAAAAGAGAGCCTGTTTTTTTAAATGACAAACTGTCCAAAGTATTTGGACTCAAGTAGACAAAGACAACTGATAGATAGAAAAGAGAGACAACTGTGAGGTGTGAGGAACATGTGTAGAAAGCTTTACGTCTTCCAGTGCTGGAGTGAATCTTCAAGATAGTGTCAATGATAAACATGTATGATATAAAAGTTAGAAATAATGGAAGAAGGGTTGCAGGTGTTCCTTCTATGAGAATCAAACTCTCCAATGCAGACTTGTCCTCACAAGAAAGTTCCATAAGAGGCACAATGTCACAAAAATAGTGATTGATTATATAGGATCTATAACATGGAATATGTGACCAAAACAACAGAGTGATTACACTTTCTAAAGAACTTACCAACCAAGAGAGGAATGCCAAAAGAATACAGACTTTATTTCTCATGACCATTAGATAATGAAAGGGGTTACAGATGGCCACATATCGATCATAGCTCATGGCTGTTAATATAAGCATATCAGCAGAAGTCATTGAAGAATACATATACATTTGTGCCATACAGGCATGGAACGATATGGTGTTATCCCCCGTTATGAAGCTAATGAGGACCTTATGTAAAGAGGCAGTAATGGAGAACATATCCATGAGGGACAAATTCCCTATGAAGAAGTACATGGGAGTGTGAAGCTGAGGATCTATACAGACAAGAAGTAGAATGGTTGTGTTGCCGCAGATTGTGATGAGATAAATAAAAAGAATAACAATAAAGATTGGAACCTGTAGATTAGGAATATCTGATATCCCCTGAAGAATAAAAAATGTAATTACTGTCTTATTTTCAACCTCCATGTTACTCATTTATTCTTGTTTTAAGAAATGAATACGTCATTTACATGGCATCCAAAAAGCACTGAATATGGCCCTTAATGCACTGATAGTTTCAACTCAGGATTACAAGTAGTCCTGACAAGACAATCAGATGAAGTTTTTTAAGCAAGAAAAGACATGGAAGATTCTGAGACATAACTACTTTACTCCAGTTTAACTAACAAAAATTGTAACATAGTATTTAAGATACAACAATAAAATAAGAAACATCTAGAACATGTGTTGACTCCCAAATTTCCTCCATGTTTGTGCCCCATCTATTTTCCTGGCCTAAAATTTTCACCATAATTCTTAGTAATGTTTGCTCATATAAGAATAATTATATATAAATAAATAGAAATTAATTATATACAATATATATATATATATATATATATATATATATATATATACACATACAGTCATGGTCTAAAATATTGGCACCCCTTCATTTCTGTCAGATAATGTACCACTTCTCCCAGATAATTGTTGCAATTACAAATTGTTAGGCATTGTCATGTTTATTTATTTTGTTTTGCATTTGTATGACACAACAAAGTGGAGAAAAAAAGTCAAATCTGACACATTCCTTGTGAAACTCCATAAATGGACTGGACAAAATTATTGGTACCTTTTTAAAATTGTATGAAATAATTGCATTCCAAGTTTGTGATGCTCCTGTAATTTGTAATTAAACTCACTTGTTTCAATTAACAGGTGCTGACATCTTAGAAATCACACCGGCAACCAGTTAAAATGGTAAAAAACTGAATCAACCTTTCTGTTGTGTGTCTCTGTGTGCCACACTGAGCATGGAAAAGAGAAAGAGCAGCAAAGAACTATCTGAGGATTTGAGAAAAATTGTGCAAAAGCATGGACAATCTCAAGGTTACAAGTTCATCTCCAGATAGCTTAATGTTCCTGTGTCCACTGAGCACAACATTATCAAGAAGTTTATAGCCCATGACACTGTAGCTAATCTCCCTGGACGTGGATGAAAGAGAAAAATTTATCAAAGATTGCCACAAAGGATTGCTCAAATGGTAGATAAAGTACCTCGATCAACTTCCAGACAAATTCAAGCTGACCTTCAGGCACAGGGTACAAATGTGTCAGCTCGCACTATACGTCCCCATCTGAATGAAAAGGAACAATATGGTAGGAGACCCAGGAGGACCCTACTGCTGACACAGACACATAAAATAGCCAGATTGGAGTTTGCCAAAACTTACCTGAGGAAGCCAAAATCATTTTGGGAGAATCTGCTGTGGACAGACGAAACTAAATTACATCTTTTTGGTAAAGCCCATCATTCTACTGTTTTCAGAAAAAGAAATGAGGCTTTTTAAAGAAAAGAATACATTCCCTACAATCAAACATGGTGGAGTTTCACTGATGTTTTGGGGTTGCTTTGCTGTTTCAGACACTGGATGTCTTGACTGTGGGAATGGCATTAAGAAATCTGAAGACTAACAAAGAATTCTGTGGTGCAATATAAAGCCCAGTGTCAGAAAGTTGGGTCTCCGTCAGAGGTTATGGGTCTTACAGCAGGACCCAAAGCACACAGAAATGGTTTAAGAAAAAGCACCGGAGAGTACTGAACTGACCAGCAATGCAGGAAGCAATTGATTTCAGTTGATTCATATTAAATTGAGGGTGCCAATAATTTTGTCCAGTCCATTTTTGGAGTTTTGCATGGAATGTATCAGATTTGGGTTTTTTTCTCCACTTTTTTGTGTCATTCCAATACAAACAAAATAAATAAACATGAGAATGCCTAAACATCTGTAATTGCAACTATTTTCTGGGCGAAGTAGTGCATTATCTGTCAGAAACATATATATATATATATATATATATATATATATATATATATATATATATATATATATATATATATATATTTATATATAGGCAGTTTAGCATCAAAGCTATGTTTTTATTTAGGTCAATTTTCATATCAGAATAAAATTATAACAATAATGACAGCCATGATGATAAAAACAGAAAAAAATATATAAATAACAGTAATAATATAATAATAATAATAAAAATATAGTCATAATATTTGAGTACCAAAGATCATAACTGTTGTAGATATACTAAGAAAATTGATTTGCTTGTATGTTTCATTGAGAATTTTGACTCATGGGTAGTTTGTTTTATTATTATTTTTTATGTGTAATTTGTTTAAAAAACAAAATAGATGTTGATAGTCCCATTCATTTAATACAAATATTTTCCATACATAGCCCATGAAAAACATTTTTTTGTTGTTTTTTTTCTACAATTTAAAAAATAAAAAATCCTGAACAAATATCAGTTTTCTAATGCACCAGAAAACAGCTTTCAGAAAGTTTTTAAAATATTTTTTTATTTTTCAAAATGAAAAGCTTTTCCAAACTATATATATATATCTGTTGACATCATAACGTATAAACAATTTCTTTACCTAGGCATAAGGTGTCTCAGTATAATTTATGCTAGTATATTATATTCATCTTATATTTGTATTTTACCTAAATGTTATAATAAAGCAATGCAATGTTTTTAGAAATACAGAAAAACACTTTGGTAAACCACTCATAACCATTATCCCTAATAACCAATAACAAAACAATAATAAATTAAATGCCTGCAACACATTAAGGCAGAGAATTCTACAAAACTTGTGCAGTTATAGAAAATCCTGTAAGTGGGAATGATTAGAAGTAACCTGAAACAAGGAAATAACTAGTTTTGGGGCAACAATTAGAGGCTAGAGAGAAGAATATTTGCAAAAGATGTGACATTAATTGGCTTTAGCTTTAATTAATCAGAATAGACCCCAGTATCATATCAGAGGACAGATAATCAATGATTTATGGTCAGAAGAAAATATTCATCTAGCATCTATTTTATATAAAAAATGAGTGAGATTGATGTTCTCATTTATATTGATAATTCAATAAAACAGTCTGAAATGAATTTGAAATATTGTGAAAAAAGTTTTACAAGACATATATATATATAGATAGATAGATATTCTACCTAAAAAATAAAAAACAAATTTCAGCAAAAGAAAAGTCAGAAAAAAAACATTTGGGTGCACTATATATATATATATATATATATATATATATATATATATATATATATATATATATATATATTTATATATATATATATATATATATATATATATATATATATATATATATATATATATATATGTCAGTATGTTTATTTACTACCATTTATATATATATTATTATTATATATACATTAGTAACTAATTTGGTGCTGATTTTATAAGCCCAGAACTAATATTCATTTCTTTATATATTTTTTATGTATACAATAAAAAGTAACTGTACTTACATGTGCCTTTTAAGAAAAAGCAAAGGTTAACAAACAGAGAAAATAATATGAGTTTCTCATCAGCAGTTTATTATAAATTTTTTTATTAAATAACCTACCTTTTGTTATAATATAAAAGTGTGAGAGGAATCAGAGGAAGAAATTACACTTACCTGCTACCAAGCATGGGCACTTGGTGCTTCTCTAGTCTGTGGTCAGAGAGGAGGATTTTATAACACTCTAAGCCTAAGATCAGATCCCTGAAGATATTAAATAAACAGTTTGTCCAGCTAGTTAGTAAGTCAGAGAGTGTTTCCCTAGAATCACTCAATACCCTGATGTTTTATTATGTGTACAGCAAAGCTGAACACAGGTCATTAAATGTACTGAACTCCCAGAAGCCTAATAGTCTTCTGATTGTCTAACTACAGGTCCATAGTGGCTGTGAAACTCAGCAGGCAAATTGTTTAGGTTTACAGATATTAGCTTTAATGATTACACTATAATGTACAAGTAATCCGTATCACAAGTGTATTAATAATTAAATCAAAATAAAAGTTATGGTTTAATTTTATTGCGTCAAAAATGTATTTTATTTTTAAAGCTATTTAATACTTATTAGCTGGACAGTTGAAAGTCATAATTATTGTTGACAGCTGCTTTAACTATTATTGGCCTGTCAAAAAATATTACTGGCTTCTGTATAAATTTGACTCACATTCCTTCACACACATAGAAGCAGCAGCGGGTACAACATCACCATCATCATCACACCGTACGTCCTTGTCTGTAATGCTGCCTGAATGAGACATATCACTGTTATCTACATCCTCTGTCAATGATGGTTGCGCATCACTCATTTCTTCCAACTGATGTGTCAATAACTCCTCTGACAGATCAAGTGAAGCGGCTTTGGTGCTAGTGTTGGTGGTGGCGGCAGGCAGGCGAGTGGCACTGGTCACTTCAGAGGTGCCCGAAGCTATGCTGGAGGTGGATGGTGCGTCAAGGTTCCGAGCAGAAGCTGTAGAAGATTGGGTGTCCTGTGTTAGCCAGTCAACTAAGTCCTCCTCAGAACATTTCGCGTTCATGCACCTGGCCTCTGAACACTGTGCATTATTGTAGGGTCAAAGAGAATCACAGCATCACGACCACGATGGCACCTGCGGGGTGGCCTGCCTCTGCCTGTAATTTTTTTTTAAATGTAGACTTACACTACTATTAAACAAAATATGAGTGGTGGCACTGGGCAAATGGGCACAGTATACGCTGTGAGCCGGACACAAAAAAGCAGACTGATGTTTCACAATCCAAAAAGTTTATTTTTTTTAAATGTACACTTACACTACTATTAAACAAGATATGAGTGGTGGCACTGGGCAAGTGGGCACAGTATACGCTGTGGGCCTGACACAAAAAAGCAGACTGATGTTTCACAGTCAAAATTTTTTATTTTTTAAATATTTAAACTACTGTTACAACAAATATGAATGGTGCCACTAACTTGGCAAGTGGGCCTGGCACACACATTGGCAGGCAAGCAACTGCAATAAGATTACACTAGCAGACTGATGTTTCACAGTCAAAAAAGTTTTTTTTAAATATTTACACTACTGTTACAACAAATATGAGTGGTGCCACTAACTTGGCAAGTGGGCCTGGCACACACGCTGGCAGGCAACTTCAATTAGATTACACTAGCAGACTGATGTTTCACAGTCAAATTTTTTTTTTTCAATATTTACACTACTGTTATAACAAATATGATTGATGGCACTAGTTGGCAAGTGGGCCTGGCACACACACTGGCAGGCAGGCAACTGCAATTAAATAACACTAGCAGACTGATGTAAAAGTTTTTTTTTAAAAAGTTACACTAATGTTACAACAGATATGAGTGGTGGCACTGAGGAAGTAGGCACAGTATATGCTGTGAGCCTGACACACAGGCTGGCACTAGTGGCAGGCTGGCCTGGCAACTAAAATTAAATAACACTAGCAGACTGATGTAAAAGTTTTTTTTAAAAAAAAATTACACTAATGTTACAACAGAAATGAGTGGTGGCACTGAGGATGGAAGTAGGCACAGTATATGCTGTGAGCCTGACACACAGGCTGGCACTAGTGGCAGGCTGGCCTGGCAACTAAAATTAAATAACACTAGCAGACTGATGTAAAAGTTTTTTTTTTTTTTTTTAAAGTTACACTAATGTTACAACAGATATGAGTGGTGGCACTGAGGAAGTAGGCACAGTATATGCTGTGAGCCTGACACACTGGCTGGCACTAGTGGCAGGCTGGCCTGGCAACTAAAATTAAATAACACTAGCAGACTGATGTAAAAAAATTTTTTTAAAAAAATTACACTAATGTTACACCAGATATGAGTGGTGGCACTGAGGCTGGCAGTGGCAGGCTGGCCTGGCAACTGAAATTAGATTACACTAGCAGACTGATGTAAAAGTTTTTTTTAAAAAAAATTACACTAATGTTACACCAGATATGAGTGGTGGCACAGAGCAATTAAGCACAGTATATGCTGTGAGCCTCATACACAGGCCTGCTGGTAACTGAAATTAGATTACACTAGCAAACTGATGTAAAAGTTTTTTTTTTTTTTTTTTTAAATTTACACTAATGTTACACCAGATAAGAGTGGTGGCAGTGAGCAAGTAGGCATAGTATATGCTGTGAGCCTCACACACAGGCTGAGAGGCAGGCAAATGCAATTAGATTACAAAAAAACAAACAAACAAAAAACAAAAGTTTTAGCCTTAAAAAGGGCTTTTTGGGGTGCTGTCTTTACAGCAGAGATCAGATGAGTCCTTCAGGACTGTAGTGGACACTGAATACACTAGCCTAGCTATCAATTTCCCTAAAAAATCATCATCATCAGCAACACTATCACTTCTTTCACTAAGAATGCAGGATCAGAATGAATATAAAATGGCTGCTGCCCAGGAGCTGGGAGGGTCTGGGAGGGAGTGTCTGCTGCTGATTGACTGTAATGTGTCTGCAGACTGTGAGATACAGGGTCAAAGTTTACTCAATGATGTCGAATAGGGGGCGGATCGAACATTGCATTTGTTCGCCTGCCGCGAACAAGCTAAAATCCCTGGGAACTGTTCTCCGGCGAACTGTTCGCGACATCACTATATTTCTATACCGCTGGTATTACAAGTCACCCTAAAACTTTCTTTTGTTGGGCGGTATGGTGCGATAAGCCCCATACTGCACCAAAAAAAAAGTTTAGACTTTGCGTGCTTGTGCATGTTTTCCCCATAGAGATCAATAGAGAAAAAGTGTTGGAAAAAACCTAACACCTGCAATTGCAAAATGGCAAACGAATTAACACATCCCCCATTAAAGTCCTTTAGAGAAAAGAAAGTTGTTTAAAAACCACACCCTAACATAAACCCCTAGTCTAATAACCCCTAAACCACTGTCCCCCACATCGCCAACACTAAATAAAGCTATTAACTTCTAAACTGACGTACCCCCACATCGCCAACACTAAATAAACCTATTAACCTCTAAACCGCCATTCCCCACATCTCCAACACTAAATAAACCTATTAACCTCTAAACCACATACCCCCCACATCGCCAACACTAATTAAAGCTATTAACCTTTAAACCGGCGACCCCATACATCGTGACTACCTAAATAAAGCTATTAACCCCTAAACCGCTGACCCCCCTACATCACCAAAACTAAACAAACATGTTTACCCCTAAACTGCCGGCCTCCCACATCGCAACAAACAAAATTAAACTGTTAACCCCTAAACCTAACACCTGCTAGCTTTAAATTAAAGTTACAATATGACTACCTTAAAATAAATAAAAACTTACCTGTGAAATAAAAAAAATAAACCTAAGCTTAAACTATAAATAGACCTAACATTAATATTTTTAAAAAAAAGATACCCCAAAATAAAAACACCCCCTAATCTAGCACTAGATTAAGTCTAAGACCTAACTATAAAATAACATAAGCTACCCATTGCCCCTAAAGGGGCATTTGTATGGACATCAGCTATTTTACTGCCCATTAAAAAAAAAAAAAAAAAAAAAAAGCCCTAATCTAAAAAAATACAACAACCCAAAATTGGTACTCATCATTCCTGAAGTCCTGGCAGTGACGGTCTTCTTCAAAGCGGCTCCTTCTTTAATCTAATCCCGGTGTTGCAGAGCCAGCTTCAATCTTCATCCACGGGTGACGGAGCTGAGGCTGCGAGGAGCAGAAAAACCAAAAAAGATCAAAAACTAAAAAATCTAAATTACAAAATTAAAAATTCCTAACACTATGAAAAAAACAAAAAAACCTAACATTACAAAATATAACAAAATCTAAAATTACAAAACATAACAAAGCCTAACATTACACAAAATAACAAACTCTAAAATGTAAAAAAATAACAAAATCTAAGATTACAGAAAATAATAAACAAAATTATTCATAATAAAAAAATAAGATTAATCTATTATCCCTATAAAAACAAAAAAGTTACCCCAAAATAAAAACACCCCCTAATCTAACACTAAACTACCAATAGTCCTTTAAAAGGCCATTTGAAGGGCATTGCCCTAAGTTTAACAGCTCTTTTGCTTAAAATAAAAATACTAATTTCCCGCCAAAGAGTACAACACCCCACCCACCAAACCCCCCAAAATAAAAAAGGCCTAACTATAAAATAACCTAAGATACCCATTCGGGCATTTGTATGGACATTGCCCTTAAAAGGGCAATCAGCTATTTTACTGCCCCATAAAAAAAAAAAATCAACAACAACCCAAAATAGGTATTCATCAAGTCCTGGCAGTGAAGGTCTTCTTCCAGGCGGCACCTTCTTTAATCTTCATCCCGGTGTTGCAGAGCCATCTTCAATCTTCATCCACGGGTCACGGAGCTGAGGCTGCGAGGAGCAGAGCGGGATCCGTGACGGCGGACATCCAATGTAGAGGCTCCTCCTCATGCGATTGTCTGCCGCACTTTGAAGATTGAATGCAAGGTACCCGTTTTTTATATTAGGGTACCTTGCATTCCTAATTGCTGAAAATTTCAAAACAGCCAATAGGATGAGGTATTTCTTTTTTTAGTTAGGTCTTTTTTATTTTGGGGGGTTGTACTGTTAGGTGGGACATAGGGGGATATGTATCAAAGCGTCAACTATTTTGCATTCGCGGTTGTCAATACGCTTGCCTAACATCGCGGCCGCGTATCTCAATACGCTCTCCTTATTTATAAAAAAGCTGGCAAAAAGAAGCTCACCAAGTACGGGGCGATGAGCATCGGACTGTTGTTAACTAGCAGTCATCGATCTCACGTCTATTCGGCTTTTTACCAACTTTATTTATACCCTGTCACTAAACACCGCCACTATACTAAAATGTTTAACCCCTATCCCGCCGCTTCCCGACATCCCTGCAACCTAAATAAAGTTATTAACCCCTATCCCGCCGCTCCTCGGCATCGCCACAAACCTAAATAAAGTTATTAACCCCTATCCCGCTGCTCCCCAACATTGCCACAACCTAAATAAAGTTATTAACCCATATCCGGCCGCTCCACGCCACGGTCGCCACTAAATAAATGTATTAACCCCTAAACCTCTGGCCTCCCACAGCACTACCACTAACTAAACCTATAAACCCCTAACCGTCAGCCCCCCACATCACCAAAAACTATATTAAGCTATTAACCCCTAAACCTAACAACCCGCTAACATTACAACATCCCTATCTTAATATAAATGAAAACTTAACTGTAGAATTAAAATAAACTATTTTAAACTATTAATTAACCTACCCTATTATACTACAATTAAATTAAAATACCAATTGAATAAACTAAATTAAATATTAAAGAAACCTAACCCTACTCAAATTATTTAAATATACTATTAAACATTATTAAAAGTACTAAATTACAGAAAAAAACAAACTCTAAGTTACAAAAAAAAACCACACTAAATTACGAAAGATAAAAAAACTAAATTATCAAAAATTTTAAAAAAATACACCTAATCTAATAGCCCTATCAAAATAAAAAAAAAAAACTAAATAAAAAAAAAAACACTAGCCTACAATAAACTACCAGTGGCCCTTAAAAGGGCCTTTCTTCTGTTAAGTGTGATCAGTCCACGGGTCATCATTACTTCTGGGATATTACTCCTCCCCAACAGGAAGTGCAAGAGGATTCACCCAGCAGAGCTGCATATAGCTCCTCCCCTCTACGTCACTCCCAGTCATTCTCTTGCACCCAACGACTAGATAGGATGTGTGAGAGGACTATGGTGATTATACTTAGTTTTATATCTTCAATCAAAAGTTTGTTATTTTAAAATAGCACCGGAGTGTGTTATTACCTCTCTGGCAGAGTTTGAAGAAGAATCTACCAGAGTTTTGCTATGATTTTAGCTGGAGTAGTTAAGATCATATTGCTGTTCTCGGCCATCTGAGGAGTGAGGTAAACTTCAGATCAGGGGACAGCGGGCAGATGAATCTGGATAGAGGTATGTAGCAGTTTTTATTTTCTGACAATGGAATTGATGAGAAAATCCTGCCATACCGATATAATGTCATGTATGTATACTTTACACTTCAGTATTCTGGGGAATGGTACTTCACTAGAATTACACTGTAAGAAATACATAAAGCTGTTTAATAACTAGAGATTATGTTTAACGTTTTTGCTGGAATGTAAAATCGTTTTCATTTGCTGAGGTACTGTGTGAATAAATGTTTGGGCACTATTTTTCCACTTGGCAGTTGCTTAATCTGTTTTTCTGACAGTTTCTGTTCTCCCTCACTGCTGTGTGTGAGGGGGAGGGGCCGTTTTTTGGCGCTTTTTCTATGCATCAAATATTTCAGTCAGCAACTCATTGTATTCCCTGCATGATCCGGTTCATCTCTACAGAGCTCAGGGGTCTTCAAAACTTATTTTGAGGGAGGTAATTTCTCTCAGCAGAGCTGTGAGAATTATAGTTTGACTGAGATAAAAAACGTTTATTCTGTAATTTGTTTCCTGCTTTCAGAATTTGTTATCTTTGCTAATGGGATTAAACCTTTGCTAAAGTTGTGTTGTTTACAAGGATTGAGGCTATAACTGTTTCAATTTATTAATTTTCAACTGTCATAGATCTTCTGTGCTTCTTAAAGGCACAGTACATTTTAATATTATTCTAATTGAATTGTATTTCCAAGTTGCAAGTTTATTTGCTAGTGTGTTAAACATGTCTGATTCAGAGGATGATACCTGTGTCATTTGTTGCAATGCCAAAGTGGAGCCCAATAGAAATTTATGTACTAACTGTATTGATGCTACTTTAAATAAAAGTCAATCTGTACAAATTGAACAAATTTCACCAAACAACGAGGGGAGAGTTATGCCGACTAACTCGCCTCACGTGTCAGTACCTACATCTCCCGCTCAGAGGGAGGTGCGTGATATTGTAGCGCCGAGTACATCTGGGCGGCCATTACAAATCACATTACAGGATATGGCTACTGTTATGACTGAGGTTTTGGCTAAATTACCAGAACTAAGAGGTAAGCGTGATCACTCTGGGGTGAGAACAGAGTGCGCTGATAATATTAGGACCATGTCAGACACTGCGTCACAGGTGGCAGAACATGAGGACGGAGAACTTCATTCTGTGGGTGACGGTTCTGATCCAAACAGACTGGATTCAGATATTTCAAATTTTAAATTTAAACTGGAAAACCTCCGTGTATTACTAGGGGAGGTGTTAGCGGCTCTGAATGATTGTAACACAGTTGCAATACCAGAGAAAATGTGTAGGTTGAATAAATATTTTGCGGTACCGACGAGTACTGAGGTTTTTCCTATACCTAAGAGACTTACTGAAATTGTTACTAAGGAGTGGGATAGACCCGGTGTGCCGTTCTCACCCCCTCCGATATTTAGAAAAATGTTTCCAATAGACGCCACCACAAGGGACTTATGGCAAACGGTCCCTAAGGTGGAGGGAGCAGTTTCTACCTTAGCTAAGCGTACCACTATCCCGGTGGAGGATAGCTGTGCTTTTTCAGATCCAATGGATAAAAAGTTAGAGGGTTACCTTAAGAAAATGTTTGTTCAACAAGGTTTTATATTGCAACCCCTTGCATGCATTGCGCCGATCACGGCTGCAGCGGCATTCTGGATTGAGTCTCTGGAAGAGAACATTGGTTCAGCTACTCTGGACGACATTACGGACAGGCTTAGAGTCCTTAAACTAGCTAATTCATTCATTTCGGAGGCCGTAGTACATCTTACTAAACTTACGGCAAAGAATTCAGGATTCGCCATTCAGGCACGCAGGGCGCTGTGGCTAAAATCCTGGTCAGCTGATGTTACTTCTAAGTCTAAATTGCTTAATATACCTTTCAAAGGGCAGACCTTATTCGGGCCCGGGTTGAAAGAGATTATCGCTGACATTACAGGAGGTAAAGGCCATGCCCTGCCTCAGGACAAAGCCAAAGCCAAGACTAGACAGTCTAATTTTCGTTCCTTTCGTAATTTCAAAGCAGGAGCAGCATCAACTTCCTCTGCACCAAAACAGGAAGGAGCTGTTGCTCGCTACAGACAAGGCTGGAAACCTAACCAGTCCTGGAACAAGGGCAAGCAGACTAGGAAACCTGCTGCTGCCCCTAAAACATGAATTGAGGGCCCCCGATCCGGGATCGGATCTAGTGGGGGGCAGACTTTCTCTCTTCGCCCAGGCTTGGGCAAGAGATGTTCAGGATCCCTGGACGCTAGAGATAATATCTCAGGGATACCTTCTGGACTTCAAATACTCTCCTCCAAGAGAGAGATTTCATCTGTCAAGATTGTCAACAATCCAGACAAAGAAAGAGGCGTTTCTACGCTGCGTACAAGAGCTCTTGTTAATGGGAGTAATCCATCCAGTTCCACGATCGGAACAGGGACAGGGGTTTTACTCAAATCTGTTTGTGGTTCCCAAAAAAGAGGGAACTTTCAGACCAATCCTGGACTTAAAGATCCTAAACAAATTCCTAAGAGTTCCATCGTTCAAGATGGAGACTATTCGGACAATTTTACCTATGATCCAAGAGGGTCAATACATGACCACTGTAGATTTAAAAGATGCTTACCTTCACATACCGATTCACAAAGATCATTATCGGTACCTAAGGTTTGCCTTCCTAGACAGGCATTACCAGTTTGTGGCTCTTCCATTCGGATTGGCTACAGCTCCAAGAATCTTCACAAAGGTTCTGGGTGCTCTTCTGGCGGTACTAAGACCGCGGGGAATCTCGGTAGCTCCATACCTAGACGACATTCTGATACAAGCTTCAAGCTTTCAAACTGCCAAGTCTCATACAGAGTTAGTGCTGGCTTTTCTAAGGTCACATGGATGGAAGGTGAACGAAAAGAAAAGTTCACTCGTTCCACTCACAAGAGTTCCCTTCCTGGGGACTCTTATAGATTCTGTAGAAATGAAGATTTACCTGACAGAGGACAGGCTAACAAGACTTCAAAGTGCTTGCCGCACCCTTCATTCCATTCAACACCCGTCAGTGGCTCAATGCATGGAGGTAATCGGCTTAATGGTAGCGGCAATGGACATAGTACTCTTTGCACGCTTACACCTCAGACCACTGCAACTGTGCATGCTAAGTCAGTGGAATGGGGATTACTCAGACTTATCCCCTTCTCTGAATCTGGATCAAGAGACCAGAAATTCTCTTCTATGGTGGCTTTCTCGGCCACATCTGTCCAGGGGGATGCCATTCAGCAGACCAGACTGGACAATTGTAACAACAGACGCCAGCCTTCTAGGTTGGGGTGCCGTCTGGAATTCTCTGAAGGCTCAGGGACAATGGAGTCAGGAGGAGAGTCTCCTGCCAATAAACATTCTGGAATTGAGAGCAGTTCTCAATGCCCTCCTGGCTTGGCCCCAGTTGACAACTCGGGGGTTCATCAGGTTTCAGTCGGACAACATCACGACTGTAGCTTACATCAACCATCAGGGAGGGACAAGAAGCTCCCTAGCTATGATGGAAGTATCAAAGATAATTTGCTGGGCAGAGTCTCACTCTTGCCACCTGTCAGCAATCCACATCCCGGGAGTGGAGAACTGGGAGGCGGATTTCTTAAGTCGTCAGACTTTTCATCCGGGGGAGTGGGAACTTCATCCGGAGGTCTTTGCCCAAATACTTCGACGTTGGGGCAAACCAGAGATAGATCTCATGGCGTCTCGACAGAACGCCAAGCTTCCTCGTTACGGGTCCAGATCCAGGGATCCAGGAGCAGTCCTGATAGATGCTCTGACAGCACCTTGGGACTTCAGGATGGCTTACGTGTTTCCACCCTTCCCGTTGCTTCCTCGATTGATTGCCAGAATCAAACAAGAGAGAGCATCAGTGATTCTAATAGCACCTGCGTGGCCACGCAGGACTTGGTATGCAGACCTGGTGGACATGTCATCCTGTCCACCTTGGTCTCTACCTCTGAAACAGGACCTTCTGATACAGGGTCCCTTCAAACATCAAAATCTAACTTCTCTGAAGCTGACTGCTTGGAAATTGAACGCTTGATTTTATCAAGACGTGGATTTTCTGAGTCAGTTATTGATACCTTAATACAGGCTAGGAAACCTGTTACCAGAAAGATTTACCATAAGATATGGCGTAAATACCTATATTGGTGTGAATCCAAAGGTTACTCTTGGAGTAAGGTTAGGATTCCTAGGATATTGTCTTTTCTACAAGAAGGTTTAGAAAAGGGTTTATCTGCTAGTTCATTAAAGGGACAGATCTCAGCTCTGTCCATTCTGTTACACAAACGTCTGTCAGAAGTTCCTGACATCCAGGCTTTTTGTCAGGCTTTGGCCAGAATTAAGCCTGTGTTTAAAACTGTTGCTCCACCATGGAGTTTAAACCTTGTTCTTAATGTTTTACAGGGCGTTCCGTTTGAACCCCTTCATTCCATTGATATAAAGTTGTTATCTTGGAAAGTTCTATTTTTAATGGCCATTTCCTCGGCTCGAAGAGTCTCTGAATTATCAGCCTTACATTGTGATTCTCCTTATTTGATTTTTCATTCGGATAAGGTAGTCCTGCGTACTAAACCTGGGTTCTTACCTAAGGTAGTTACTAACAGGAATATCAATCAAGAGATTGTTGTTCCTTCTTTATGCCCAAATCCTTCTTCAAAGAAGGAACGTCTACTGCACAACCTGGATGTAGTCCGTGCTCTAAAATTTTACTTACAGGCAACTAAGGAATTTCGACAAACGTCTTCTCTGTTTGTCATTTACTCTGGGCAGAGGAGAGGTCAAAAAGCTTCCGCTACCTCTCTTTCTTTTTGGCTTCGTAGCATAATTCGTTTAGCTTATGAGACTGCTGGACAGCAGCCTCCTGAAAGAATTACAGCTCATTCTACTAGAGCTGTGGCTTCCACTTGGGCCTTCAAGAATGAGGCCTCTGTTGAACAGATTTGCAAGGCTGCAACTTGGTCTTCGCTTCATACTTTTTCCAAATTTTACAAATTTGACACTTTTGCTTCATCGGAGGCTATTTTTGGGAGAAAGGTTCTTCAGGCAGTGGTTCCTTCTGTATAAAGAGCCTGCCTATCCCTCCCGTCATCCGTGTACTTTTGCTTTGGTATTGGTATCCCAGAAGTAATGATGACCCGTGGACTGATCACACTTAACAGAAGAAAACATAATTTATGCTTACCTGATAAATTCCTTTCTTCTGTAGTGTGATCAGTCCACGGCCCGCCCTGTTTTTAAGGCAGGTAAATATTTTTTAATTTATACTCCAGTCACCACTTCACCCTTGGCTTTTCCTTTCTCGTTGGTCCTTGGTCGAATGACTGGGAGTGACGTAGAGGGGAGGAGCTATATGCAGCTCTGCTGGGTGAATCCTCTTGCACTTCCTGTTGGGGAGGAGTAATATCCCAGAAGTAATGATGACCCGTGGACTGATCACACTACAGAAGAAAGGAATTTATCAGGTAAGCATAAATTATGTTTTTGTGTTGCATTGCACCAAAGATGTCAGCTCTTTTACATTGGAAAAAATACAAATACTCCCCCAACAGTTAAACCCACCACCCAACCAACCAACCCAAATAAAAATCTAAAATAACCTAAGTTCCCCATTGCCCTGAAAAGGGCATTTGTATGGGCATTGCCCTTAAAAGGGCATTTAGCTCTTTTACATGCCCAGACCCTAATCTAAAAATAAAACCCATGCAAAAAAAACTTAAAAAAAACACTAACCCCAGACGATCCACTTACAGTTCTTGAAGTCCCGCTTGAAAGATCCATTCAGTCCTTATCCAGGTTGCAAGAAGTCTTCATCCAGACGACATCTTCTATCTTCATCCATCCGGCTCGGAGCAGGTCCATCCTGAAGACATCCGGCGTGTAGCATCCTCTTCATACGGTCGCCGCCATAAACTGGAACTTCAATGCAAGTGGCGCCATCCAAGATGGCGTCCCTTGCATTCCTTTTGGCTGAAAGATTTCAATCAGCCAATAGGATTGAGCTCTCATCCTATTGGCTGTTCCAATCAGCCAATAGGATGGTGTCACTTGCATTGAAGTTCCAGTTTACTGCGGCGACCGTATGAAGAAGATGCTCCATGCTGGATGTCTTAAGGATGGACCCGCTCCACGCCAGATGGATGAAGATAGAAGATGCTGTCTGGATGAAGAATTCTTACTGCCTGGATTAAGGGCCATTGGTAGGTTATTGTAGGCTAGGGTTTTTTTTTATTTTGGGGGGATTTTTTATTTTGATAGGGCTATTAGATTAGTTGTAATTCTTTTTTATTTTTGATAATTTGCTTTTTATTTTTCGTAATTTAGTGGGGGGTTGTAACTTAGTGTTTGTTTTTTTCTGTAATTTAGTACTTTTAATAATGTTTAATAGTATATTTAAATAATTTGAGTAGGGTTAGGTTTCTTCAATATGTAATTTAGTTTAATTAATTGGTATTTTCATTTAATTGTAGTATAATAGTTAGGGTAGGTTAATTAATAGTTTAAAATAGTTTATTTTAATTCTACAGTTAAGTTTTAATGTATATTAAGATAGGGATATTGTAATTTTAATTTAAAGTTAGGGGTTGTTAGGTTTAGGGGTTAATAGCTTAAAGTGAATGTCAATTTTCAGCAATGAGTGCCCGGTTTTTAAAAATTTACATTGCACCGGATTTGTAGAAATACTTACCTTTTTCTTCTGCAAAACCGGATCGCCGATCCCAGCCTCAGTTCCTCTGTACTGAGGTCAGAAATGACAAAACCGGCTTCCTCCAATCATGGCTTGCACCCCAGAGCGTCCATCTCGTGATGCCCGGCTGTGATTGGAGGAAGCCAGTTTTGTCATTGCTGTGGTTGTACAGCAGGAAGAAGAAGGCGGGGGATCATTGATCTGGCTTTGCAGAAGTAAATGTTAAGTATTTCTACAAATCCAGTGCAATGTAAACTTTCATCAATGAAAGTGCCCCTGTTTTTAAAATTATTTTTAAAAGCAGGGCACTCATTGCTGAAAATTGACATTCACTTTAATTTAGTTTTTGGCGATGTGGGGGGCTGACAGTTCAGGGGTTAATAGGTTTAGTTAGTGGTAGTGATGTGGGAGGCCAGAGGTTTAGGGGTTAATACATTATTTAGTGGCTGTCAGGATGCCACGAATCAGACTGAGGCGAGAAGTGCAAAAATAATCACACCTTTATTAATAGCAAAAAATAATAAAAAGTTCATAAGTCAAATAACAAGTCAGGAATCAAAACCAGAGCAGGTAGTCAGACGAGCCGAGTCAGGAGCCAGAGCGAATAGTCAGACGAGCCGAGTCAGGAGCCAAAGTGAGTAGTCAGACGAGCCGGAATCAGGAACAAGGAAAACAGCAGAGTCAGGAACAAGCCAGGGATCAGAAACTAGGAAGGACATCAGACAGCCAGGTAATACACAGGAACTCTCACAAACAGGTCTGAGACAATGCAAAGGCAAAGCATACTGAACAGAAGCCTTTTAAATAATAAGTGATGACATCACAATTCTGAGACTGCATCCTGTCTCACATGGATGATGTACACCAGTCTGGCCATAAAAGGAAGTGCAGGAAATGAGCAGCATCACACAGTATGCACCAGAGTCAGCAAGAGAGGTGAGTAAAATGGCTGCCAGCAGCACATGGCAAACAAAACAGGGAAAAAACCCTGACAGTGGCGGCCTTGTCAGGGGGCGGCGGTATAGGGGTTAATACTTTATATGTCGGGAGCGGTGGAATAGGGGTTAATACATTTTATTTAGGTTGCGGCGATGTCGGGGCAGCAGATTAGGGGTGTTTAGACTTGGGGTTTATGGTAGGGTGTTAGGTGTAAACGTTACTTATTTTCTACCATAGAAATTAATGGATTATATTATCTTTGTCTTGCAGCATCAAACATAAGCTTTTGCTGCTTTCAGACTCCCATTGATTTCTATTGCATCTGCGGCCTCCAGGGTGGCGGATTGAAAACCAGGTACAATGCGTCAGAATAGCCGCGAGCAAACCTGTTAAAAGTTTGATAGCTGGGAAAAAGTGTCAAATAGAGCCGAATGTGTATTCAGAACATCTGTAATGACATAAGCATCGATCTGCGTCGGATTGAGACCAGCGGATCTTATGTTACGTCTGTAGGCTTTGATAACTAGGTCGGATCAATCTTGCAACAATTACGATGCGGAATTCCGGCGTATTTGCGGTTGACAGCTTGATAGATATCCCCCATTGTATTGTTATTTTAAGTAAAAGAGCTGTTAAAGTTAGGGCAATGCCCTACAAAAGGCCCCTTTAAGGGCTATTAGTAGTTTAGTGTTAGATTAAGGGGTGTTTTTATTTTGGGGTATTTTATTATAGGGGAATTAGATTAGGTTACATTTTTGTATTTTAGATAATTTTGTTTATTATTTTCTGTAATCTAAGATTTTGTTATTTTTCGTAATTTTAGAATTTGTTATTTGTGTAATGTTAGCTTTCGTAATTTTGTTTAATTTTCTATTTTGTTACTTTTTTTATGTTAGTTTTTTTTCCGTAGTGTTAGGAGTTTAAATTTATATATATATTTTTTTTTTTTTTTGTATCTTTAATTGTTTTAAAATAGTAATGTTAGATTTATTTATAGTTTAAGTTTAGTTTTTTTATTTCACAGATGAGTTTTTTATTTATTTTATGGTAGTTATATTGTAACTTTAATGTAAAGTTAGCAGGTGTTAGGTTTAGGGGTAATAGTTTAATTTAGTTTGTCGCAATGTGGGGGGCCAGCGATTTTGGGGTTAATAGGTTTATTTAGTTTGTCGTGATGTGGGGCCCCGGCGGTTTAGGGGTTATTAGGTTTATTTAGGGAGTCGTGATGTGAGGGCTGCGGCTTAGAGGTTAATAGCTTTATTAAGTGTTAGTGATGTGGCAGATTAGGGGTTAATACTTTAATTTAGGTAGTCGCAATGTGGGTGGGCGATGGATTAGGGGTTAATAGGTTTATTATAGTATTTGCGATGCAGGGGGTGGGGGTTTAGGGGTTAATATGTAGTTTATGGGTGTTAGTGTACTTTGTAACATATTTTTATTGAGTTTTGTGAAAAAATTTTGTTTCACAAAATCCATAATTACTGGTCTTTGATTGCGGAATGGATCATTGCGGTATAGGCCCTAATGATCACGTTAAATCTATACTGCGTGACTTGTAATACCGGTGAGCTGACCATTCCGCACTCAAAGGCCATTTTTTTAGAGGTAAAGCTGTACCGCACAACTTGTAATCTGGGTCATCATGAATTAATAGTAATGGTTGTCAACATCTGCAATTATACATAATTATAAATAAATCTCCAGGTCTTACAGCCACTTTGGCTGTGGAACAACCACATTATAATGTTGTATTGTGTGTTTAATATCAGTATCTTAAAGTCCAAATTAAACTTTCATAATTTAGATAGTGCACGTAATTTTAAACAACTTTCCATTTTACTTTTATCATCAAATTTGCTTTGTTGTCTTGGTATTCTTAGATGAAAGCTAAACCTAGGTAGGCTCAAATGCTAATTTCTAATCCCTTGAAAGCCGCCTCTTATCTGAATGCATTTGACAGTTTTTCACAGCTAGAGGATGATAGTTCTTTTGTGCCATATAGATAACGTTGAAGTGAAGTTATTTAAGAGTCAGCACTAATTGCCTGTAATGCAAGTCTATCAAAAGAACTGAGATAAGGAGGCAGTCTGCAGAGGCTTGGATACGAGGTAATCAGAGGTAAAAAGTATATTAATATAACAGTGCTGGTTATGCAAAAGTGAGGAATGGAAAATAAATGGATTATCTATCTTTTTAAACAATAACTTTGTTTTTTCTTTTCACTACTTCCACTTGTGGTGCTTCACATGTATCACAGATAAGTCTATTGATATAGCCCAGTAGTGTAGAATGATGCTTGTACAACAATAGACAGCACTGAAATGAATGCTGATATGAATATTCAGTACTCTATAGGAGAGTACATTGTAGGTAACTCAGGTGAAAGGGCAATTCATATATATAAGGGTCAATGAACGGCCCAGGGTCAGTGCCTGCATCTATGGTTTATAAACACTTAAACCGGCAGAAGGTAAGGAGAGGCAGCTATAGGTTATAAACTATAGATTAAAGACAGGCTGATAGGTTTCATTAAAAGGATATGAAACTCAAAATAAAATATTTTGTGATTCAGACAAAGCATAACATTTTACAAAACTTTCCATTTGAATTTGCTTCATTCCTATGATATTCTGTGTTGAAGAGAAACCGATGAAGGCAGGAAATGCCATCTAGTACTCTTGCTAATAGACATGTGCGATTCGTTTCCGATTGATTCGGAAAATTCGGAGATTCGGATCGATTCCCTGCTATCGCTGACACCTGCATTATACTATTAACCCCTAATCTGCCGCTCCAGACACCGCCGCCACCTACATTATCCCTATGAACCCCTAATCTGTTGCCCCCAACATCGCCGACACCTACATAATATTTATTAACCCCTAATCTGCCCCCCCCCATGTCGCCACAACCTAACTACAAGTATTAACCCCTAATCTGCCCACCGGACCTCGCCGCCACCATAATAAATGTATTAACCCCTAAACCGCCGCACCCCCACCTCGCAAACACTATAATAAATTTTATTAACCCCTAATCTGCCCCCCCCCAACGTCGCCGCAACCTAACTACAAGCATTAACCCCTAATCTGCCAACCGAACATCGCCGCCATGATTAATAAATGTATTACCCCTAAACCGCCACACTCCCACCTCACAAACACTATAATAAATTGTATTAACCCCTAATCTGCCCTCGCTAACATCGCCACCACCTACCTACAATTATTAACCCCTAATCTCCCGCCCCCAACGTTGCCGCTACTATAATAAATGTATTAACCCCTAAACCTAAGTCTAACCCTAACCCTAACCCCCCCTAACTTAAATATAATTTAAATAAAACGAAATAAATTTACTATAATTAAATAAATTAATCCTATTCAAAACTAAATACTTACCTGTAAAATAAACCCTAATATAGCTACAATATAACTAATAATAATAATATTAATAATAATAATTATTTTACATTCAACTTTGTATTTATTTTAACTAGGTACAATAGTAATTAAATAGTTATTAACTATTTAATAACTTCCTAGTTAAAATAAATACAAATTTACCTGTAAAATAAATCCTAACCTAAGTTACAATTACACTTAACACTACACTATCATTAAATTAATTAAATAAATTAATCCTATTTAAAACTAAATACTTACCTGTAAAATAAACCCTAATATAGCTTCAATATTAGTTACATTGTAGCTATTTTATGATTTATATTTATTTTACAGACAACTTTGTATTTATTTAAACTAGGTACAATAGCTATTAAATAGTTAATAACTAGAGATGGGGCGGAGTCAGCAACTGAACAGGGCAGACGTGTTTGTGCAGAGCTCCTGCAATGGACCCTGCTATAAACCTTTTATCTTGGGCTATATCAGTTTGATTTGCCCAATTATGTGCCCAATTCACTGAGGACCATTATGGCTATGATTGGATGCCACTCAAGCGTATGTCCGCATCGGGTGTGCTTGCAGACCACTATCCAGCCTCAGGAAACATTGAGGCTTCTGTGACCTTCAATGCAGTGGGCTCTGCTGGAGGGGAGCTGCACCGGGGAGGGTAGGGAGCTAGGCGAGGCATGCACGCAGCCACATCCACAGACTGAGGACTGAGGCTAAATGTTTACAAGTAGCCATTGGGAACCCCAACCTTATGACGTGCTGCTTGCTCACTTTGGGGAACTTTCTAGTGGCATGGCGGGCGCCATCTTGACTGCGCAGCACATATTACTTGTGGAACAGGGTTGGCTCTCATGGCGGAGCATCGATGAGAGACTGGCTTCCTGGAGCACAGTGCGCCGCCTGCAAAGAATTGT
The DNA here is from genome assembly GCF_027579735.1 of Bombina bombina. NCBI lineage: Eukaryota > Metazoa > Chordata > Amphibia > Anura > Bombinatoridae > Bombina > Bombina bombina. Next base: position 535,413,985 of record NC_069505.1, on the reverse strand, counting down.
AGCCCATGGCCCCTGCTTGTCGCAGCACTCTTTCGCCTAGAAGACACGCAACGAGGTGTGGAAAAGCCCGGCCCAAACTGCTACACAGCTGTTGTGCGCAAGCACTCGGGGAATCACTACTGCATTTCGTTTATATGGCAAAGGGCAGCAACCAACCATGGGACTGAATAGGCCATTGGGCTCCGTAGTGAGTGCAGCTGCCCGGGACTTGTGGGGATTATGTTCCCATCGGCTGATCCTTGCTCTGCAGTGGGCTGGGGACAGCTACGCTGATTGCCTAACATGCGGCTGGAGCCGCAGATGATCGCAGACACGGACTACCACAGTTGTTTCGACATTTGGGACATGCGGCAGCACAGCAGTATGTGGAGGCCAGACAGCATTGTGGAACTTTCTATGATGACAGATCTCAGAAGCCATGGACCTGTAATTATATATGGGACAATTGCTTGCTTATAGTTAGTTGTCTGCTATAGCAAAAATGATATATAAGTGTCAGTGTAGTTATTTTCACTACCTATGACATATAACACAGCTTGCTAGTTAGTGGCTTAATAGCGTATTATTTTTGATCTAATGGAAACCCTGCTTTTCACCACTAGATGGAAATTAGAGCGCCTAGACCTATGCGTAACACAGAAGGCATTTTTCTTTAGCTATGTCTGAGAGTGTTTTTGATTTCTGTGATGTCTCTCTGGGGTGATTTGGAGGGGTTTTAGAGACTTATATAAGATATATTATTTTGTCATCCTGTCTTTCTTACATGAAGCTGATAGCATAGAACTGGACATTATGAGACTACTTTCTATTATCTGTTATACCACATGTTACATGCTACCACATAGTTACTATGGGTTTTTTTTTTGTATTGTTTTATACTTCTTGCTTCACCCTTCCACTACGGTTCATCTGTTAGCCACAGGAAAATGCATCCTATGGTCCACATCCACAAGTCACGGTTATATATGTTTAACCTTAGAAACAACTGAATAGTCCTTTCTTTTCCAGGTGCCCAGAAAAGTCACAGTGGGTCTATATAGTAGTGTATCCATCTGATACTCCACCCTAGGTACTGAAGATATATAGTATGTAGTTGAGTGGTGGGTTTTTGTTTTCTTACCCTCTTTACTATTAACAACTTCCCTATACTATCTTACCCTTTATCTGGCATGAGGTATCACTGCAATACCACACTTAGCTATCTTCCTCCAATTTAGGTACAGTGTGTGCTAGGTATGGTGTGTGCTGAGCACTATGTATGTAGTGTGTGTTGGGCACTGTGAGTGTTAGGTACAAAGTGCGCTAGGTTCAATATGTGCTAAGTACTGCATGTGCTAGGTAAGGGTGGTGCCGGGTACAATGTGTGCTAGGTACAATGTGAGTTAGGTACGGGGTGTGCTAGGTACTCTGTGTGCTAGGTACTCTGTGTGCTAGATACTCTGTGTGCTAGATACCCTGTGTGCTTGATACCCTGTGTGCCAGATACTCTGTGTGCTAGGTACTCTGTGTGTTAGGTATTCTGCGTGCTAGGTATATTGTGTGTTAGGCACTCTGTGAGCTAGGTACTCTGTGAGCTAGGTACTCTGTGTGCTAAGTACAGTGTGTGCTAAGTACAGTGTGTGCTAGGTACGGTGTGTGCTGGGTACGGTGCGTGCGAGGTACAGTGTGTGCTGGGTACAGGGTGTGCTAGGTACAGTGTGTGCTGGGTACAATGTGTGCTGGGTACAATGTGAGCTGGGTACTCTGTGTGCTAGGTACAGTGTGTGCTGGGTACTCTGTGTGCTAGATTCTCCGTGTGCTAGGTTCTCTGTGTGCTAGGTACAGTGTGTGCTAGGTACAATATGTGCTAGGTACAATGTGGGCTAGGTTCCATGTGTGCTAGGTTCCATGTGTGCTAGGTACTGCATGTGCCAGGCAAAGGGGGTGCCAGGCGTGGCGTGTGCTAGGTTCAGTGTGAGCTAGGTACAACGGGTACTAGGTACCATGCGTGCTAGGTACAATGCGTGCTAGGTACAATGTGTGCTAGGTTCCATGTGTGCTAGGTACTGCATGTGCCAGGCAAAGGGGGTGCCAGGCGTGGCGTGTGCTAGGTTCAGTGTGAGCTAGGTACAACGGGTACTAGGTACCATGCGTGCTAGGTACAATGCGTGCTAGGTACAATGTGTGCTAGGTTCCATGTGTGCTAGGTACTGCATGTGCCAGGCAAGGGGGGTGCCAGGTACGGTGTGTGCTAGGTACAGTGTGAGCTAGGTACAGTATGAGCTAGGTACAACAGGTACTAGGAATTGCGTACTAGGTACAATGTGTGCTAGTTGCAATGTGTGCTATGTACTGTGTGTGCTAGGCATAGTGTAGGCTAGGTACAATGGGTGCTAGATGTAATGTGTGCTAGGTACAGTGTGGAATAGGTACAAGGTGTACTAGGTACAATGTGTGCTAGGTACAATGTGTGCTAGGTACAACGCGTGCTAGGTATAATGTGAGCTAGGTACAGTGTGTGTTAGGTTCAGTGTGTGTTAGGTTCAATGTGTGCTAGGTGCTGCATGTGCCAGGTAAGGGAGGTGCCGGGTACGGCGTGTGCTAGGTACAGTGTGAGCTAGGTACAGTTTGAGCAAAGTACAGTGGGTTCTAAGTACAATGTGTGCTAGGTACAATGTGTGCTAGGTACAATGTGTGCTAGGTACATTGTATGCTAGGTGCAGTGTGTGCTAGGTACAGTGTGTGCTAGGTACAGTGTGTGATAGGTACAGTGTGTGCTAGGTACAGTGTTTGCTAGGTACATGATGTGCTAGGTACAGTGTGTGTTAGGCTTAATGTGTGCTAGGTTAGGTACAGGATGTGCTAGGTACAGTGTGTGTTAGGCTTAATGTGTGCTAGGTTCAATGTGTGCTAAGTACTGCATGTACCAGGCAAGGGAGGTGCCGGGTACGGCAGGTGCTAGGTATATTGTGAGCTAGGTACAGCGGGTACTAGGTATCATATGTGCTAAGTACGGTGTGTGCTGGGTACAGTGGGTGCTAGGTACAGTGTATGATGGGTACAATGTGAGCTGGGTATAAAGTGTGCTGGGAACAGTGTGTACTAGGTACAATGCGTTCTAGGTACAATGTGCGCTAGGTGCAGCGCGTGTTAGATGCAATAAGTGCTGGCTACAGTGAGTACTAGGTTCACTGTGTGCTAGGTACTGCGTGTGCTAGGCAGGGTGGGTGCCGGGTACGGCGTGTGCTGGGTATAGTGTGATCTAGTTACAGTAGGTTCTAGGTACTATGTGTGTTGGGTACAATGTGTGCTAGGTATGACATGTGCTAGGTACAAGGTATGCTGGGTACAATGTGGGTTAAGTACAGTGTGTGCTAGGTATATTGTGTGCTGGGAACTGTGTGCGCTGGGTATGGTTTATGCTAAATACATGGAGTGAAGTAGAGTGAATGTGTGCTGGGTACGGCATGTGCTAGGTGCAATGAGGGCCAGGTGTAGTGGGTGTTAGTCACAATAAGTTCTGGGTAAAGTATGTACTAGACACAATGTGCATCTCACTTGTCTCTGGAATTAAATCTAAGTTATTCGTATCACCCCTCCCCCCCCCCCTTATTACTAGAGCCCACACTAGGGTTCCACCTTGGTGAATTATTTTCACCACAAATCCCTGCAATTTACTTATGATATATCAATGTTTGAACAGCTATTGCAATCGGACCTGTGTGTCCGATCCTTTTGTTTGTGTATTTTTGAACAGGGGTCCTGTGTGTCCCCAAGTGTTACCTTTCCCTGCAATTTATCTAAGATATATCAATGTTTGAACAGCTATTGCAACCGGACCTGCGTGTCCGATCCCTTTGTTTGTGTATGTTAGATCAGGGGTCCTGCGTGTCCCCAAATGTTACCTTTCATTCTAAAACCGAATAAAAATTCATTAAAAAAAAAAAAAAAAATGTTAATAACTATTTAATAGCTACCTAATTTAAATAATTACAAAATTACCAGTAAAATAAATCCTAACCTTATTTACAATTAAACCTAACACTGCACTATCATTAAATAAATTAAATAAATTAACTACAAGTACCTACAATTAAATACAATTAAATAAACTAAAGTACAAAAAAAACCCCACTAAATTACAAAAAATAAAAAAAGATTACAAGAATTTTAAGGTAATTACACCTACTCTAAGCCCCCTAATAAAATAACAAAGCCCCCCAAAATAAAAAAAATTCCCTACCCTAATCTAAATTACAAAAGTTAACAGCTCTATTACCTTACCAGCCCTTAAAAGGGCTTTTTGCGGGGCATGCCCCAAAGTAATCAGCTCTTTTGCCTGTAAAAAACCCACAATACCACCCCCCAACATTACAACCCACCACCCACATACCCCTACTCTAACCCAAACCCCCCTTAAATAAACCTAACACTTCCCCCTGAAGATCTCCCTACCTTGAGTCATGTTCACCCAGTCGGGTCGAAGTCTTCATCCGATGGGGCAGAAGAGGACATCCACACCTGCAGAAGTCTTCATCCAAGCGGGGCAAGAAGAGGTCTTCCATCCATCAGAAGTCTTCATCCAGGTGGCATCTTCTTTCTTCATCCATCCGGAGCGGAGCAGCAGCATCCTGAAGACATCCAACACGGAGCATCAGATTGACCTCACATTCTATTGGCTGATCAGAACAGCCAATAGAATGCGACGTCAATCTGATTGGCTGATTGGATCAGCCAATAGGATCGAACTTCAATCTGATTGGCTGATTGAATCAGCCAATCAGATTTTTCCTACCTTAATTCTGATTGGCTGATAGAATCCTATCAGCCAATTGGAATTCAAGGGACGCCATCTTGGATGACGTCACTTAAAGGTACCGTCATTTAGTCGTCGGATCAAGAAAGAAGAGAATGCTCCCTGTCGGATGTCTTCAGGATGCTGCCGCTCCGCTCCGGATGGATGAAGATAGAAGATGCCACCTGGAAGACGTCTGATGGGTGGAAGACCTCTTCTTGGATGAAGACTTCTGCCGGTCTGGATGTCCTCTTCTGCCCCATCGGATGAAGACTTCGGCCCGGCTGGGTGAACACGACTCAAGGTAGGGAGATCTTCAGGGGGGGTAGTGTTAGGTTTATTTAAGGGGGGTTTGGGTTAGAGTAGGGGTATGTGGGTGGTGGGTTGTAATGTTGGGGGATGGTATTGTGGGTTTTTTTACAGGCAAAAGAGCTGATTACTTTGGGGCATGACCCATAAAAGGCCCTTTTAAGGACTGGTAAGGTAATAGAGCTGTTAACTTTTGTAATTTAGATTAGGGTAGGGAATTTTTTTTATTTTGAGGGGCTTTGTTATTTTATTAGGGGGCTTAGAGTAGGTGTAATTAGCTTAAAATTCTTGTAATCTTTTTTTATTTTTTGTAATTTAGTGTTTGTTTGTTTTTGTAATTTAGTTTAGTTTATTTAATTGTAGGTACTTGTAGTTAATTTATTTATTTAATTTATTTAATTATAGTGTAGTGTTAGGTTTAATTGTAACTTAGGTTAGGATTTATTTTACAAGTAATTTTGTAATTATTTTAACTAGGTAGCTATTAAATAATTAATAACTATTTAATAGCTATTGTACCTAGTTAAAATAAATACAAAGTTGCCTGTAAAATAAATATAAATCCTAAAATAACTACAATGTAACTATTAGTTATATTGTAGCTATATTAGGGTTTATTTTACAGGTAAATATTTAGTTTTAAATAGGATTAATTTATTTAATTATAGTAACTTTATTTTGTTTTATTTAAATTATATTTATGTTAGGGGGGTGTTAGGGTTAGGGTTAGACTTAGGTTTAGGGGTTAATAACTTTATTATAGTAGCGGGGACGTTGGGGGCGGGAGATTAGGGGTTAATTATTGTAGGTAGGTGGCGGTGATGTTAGGGAGGGGAGATTAAGGGTTAATAAAATGTATTATAGTGTTTGCGAGGCGGGAGTGTGGCGGTTTAGGGGTTAATACATTTATTATCAGGGTGGTGATGTCCGGTCTGCAGATTAGGGGTTAATACTTGTAGTTAGGTTGCGGCGACGTTTGGGGGGGCAGATTAGGGGTTAATAAAATTTATTTTAGTGTTTGTGAGGCGGGAGTGCAGCGGTTTAGGGGTTAATACATTTATTATAGTGGCGGCGAGGTCCGGTCGGCAGATTAGGGGTTAATACTTGTAGTTAGGTTGCGGCGATGTTGGGGGGGGCAGATTAGGGGTTAATAAAATTTATTTTAGTGTTTGTGAGGCGGGAGTGCGGCGGTTTAGGGGTTAATACATTTATTATAGTGGCGGCGAGGTCCGGTCGGCAGATTAGGGGTTAATACTTGTAGTTAGGTGGCGGCGACATTGGGGGGGGGGGGCAGATTAGGGGTTAATAAAATTTATTATAGTGTTTGCGAGGCGGGAGTGTGGCGGTTTAGGGGTTAATACATTTATTATAGTGGCGGCGATGTATGGTCGGCAGATTAGGGGTTAATACTTGTAGTTAGGTTGCGGCGACGTTGGGGGGGCAGATTAGGGGATAATAAATATAATGTACATGTCGGCGATGTTAGGGACAGCAGATTAGGGTTTCATAGCTATAATGTAAGTGGCGGCGGTGTCCGGTCGGCAGATTAGGGGTTAAATAATTTTATGATAGTGTTTGCAATGTGGGGGGGCCTCGGTTTAGTGGTTCATAGGTAGTTTATGGGTGTTAGTGTACTTTGTAGCACTGTAGTTAAGAGCTTTATATTCCGGTGTTAGCCCATATAAAGCTCTTAACTACTGACTTTATTCGGTAGATTCGGATGGCCGTGTATTACACTAGTATTGTACAGTATATTAGGTTTTAGGTTATATCACTCTGCTATGGGTTACACCTAATATACAGTACATAATACTAGTCTAATACACAGCATATCCCACCTAACACATACCGAAATTCCGAATTTCAGAACCGAACCGAATTCAGCTGAATTTATTCGAATCCGAATAAATCTGAAAAGAATTCATTCAAATTTTGCCGAATTCGAATTGATCCGAACCAAAATTCGAAAAAATCTGAATCAATCCAAACCGAACCAAAACAAATTTTTCAATCATGCACATATCTACTTGCTAATAGATAACATTCTTGCAAAACTGCTGCAATGTATTGCTCCAGAAATGGGCTGGCTCCTAAGCATTCCTGCTTTTCAACAAAAGATATCAAGTTCCCATGGGGATAGGGCCTTCATTTTCCTCGTGTATTTGTTTGATAAATGTTGTCCTGTGTCTTAAAAAATGTTGTATCATCGTTTTACTTTTAGGTACCCATGGACAGGGATGTAGAATTTGTTGGCACTTTATAAATAAAGAATAAAAATAAAAAGAGAAAGATAATTGTGTAAAATTGCATGCTCTAATTGAATCATGAATGAAAAAATAAATGGGGTTTCATATCTCTTTAACAGTAAACAGGCAATACGTCAAGACACGATTATAGTATGAAAGAGATCTGAATACTAGAAAAGCTATCTCACAACTGAGCACTGAACTCATTGTCTGAGGTGATTGACAGCTATCAGAAGAGGTGTGACACTTGACAAAGATTCACACATCTCTATGACAACTTGTTCCATTTGTAAATTAGGCATTTATACTGAGAACCTAATATTAGGATAGTTTATGAGTGGATCACTATTACTTGTTCCTGCTGATGCGCTAACTTTGCTATAAGTAACTTTTCGTGTGCACCAGGTATTATAATTTAAAAAAACTCAACTTTTCGCTTGCGTGCTAACCCGACGCATGCTGAAAGCCAAAGTTAGAATATCACATTAAAATATTCCCTCGTAGATATCAAAGGAGTGTGACGATTGGAAAAAAAAAACTAACAGACTACTCGGGCGGAAATATACAAGTATAGACATGTAAGTTTATGTATCTCTGTTAAAGCCCTTTTGCATCTCTAAAAATCTATGAGCCCTTATAACTTTTATGTTCAATTTTTAAAAATATATATTTTTATTTGACAGTGTTATTGTGATTGTAAGTGTACTTTTAAATGTATTTTAGATGTATTTTGTGACACTTATTTTGACTCAGGTAAAGGTTAACCAGAGCTCTGAAGTCACGCTATCATGGTAAGCGTTAAAATTAATTGTTCTCAATTGATCGTGTTATCTTGAAACCTGTAATATGTATGCTAATTCCGATGCCCTCAAACAGCCGTGATAAACTCCATTCTGCTAACGCGCAACAGTTAGTGCCCCACTCATAATTTAGCCCAATATCGGGTGTGTCTATGTGGACCATGAGCAGGCTTCAGCATTTAGAGCAAGAGAAATGTCAACAGCCTGCATGAGAAGAGCAGGCTTCTCATCATAGAATCCAGACCCTGATTAATGACAAGCAGAAGGTAAACCATCAGCATCCAGAAGGCAGGTAGGTTGAAGGACATTATAGTGCCAGCCTTAGGTGTGTTGTCTGGGAGCCATCTGGACCAGGCTTCTCAGGATGCGCTCTGTGAAAGGCTTGTACCCAAAGAGGAGCACATCTTAAGTAGAAACGTTATTTACAATTATAGGATTAAAGTTTGTTATGTGGACTGCAGCATCCAGGAGTCAGTAGGCTGTTACTGAATTGTTTTTATACTTTTAGGGAGACACTAGAATCTGAATATTCAGCCTAAAGATTCTTTATTCTCATTACCACAGCAGTCAGCACATGAGGGAGCAAGCAGGTTACAGAAGCAGTTGGCATGGTTAGATGTTCATTTGTATTTGCATTCTAAACTAACACAAGATCACTAGCTATTATATACCCTTGAAACCCCGAACTTGGAATGTGGTGGAATGTAGCCCTGAAGCCACAATCTGCCTACACCAATCTGCAATGGATTATGAATTAACACATTGAAAAACAAGTTTACAGTTTAACAGTCTCCTACATGACTAGTAACATCACCCCTTATACTAGTGACAGCTGGATCACATATCAACAGCAAACTTACTTTAATTCTTACTTATCCTATAATGCTTCATCAGGCTGCAGGGCATTACATCATGATGTTCTTTTTTGGTAAACTCTAATTAATTACATAATCTAGGATGCAATGAATTAGTTAACATTTCCTCAGCAATAAAATTAAAGTCTATAACCAAATTTAACTTGTGTGGCTTAAACATATTCATATACTTATTTAACAGTGTTGACTGCTTACACTGGAAATTGTATATGTTCCTACAATACTAAATCTGGGAAAACAAACATCATCACATAATAGTTATAAACTAAGTAAAAGTAAACTTTTATTACATGATCAGCGCTAAAAACAGAGTTACACAAGCAATTTATCAAGTCTAACAAATACTTAATTGCGCAAATATGTACTTAAGTGTAGATATGAAGGGTTGCTAAAAATAACTTACTTGTATCACATGAATGAAAAATATGTTGTCATTTTACATAAACATCACAGCAAATAGTCAGCACGGCATTTCTAAACAATACAATACTATACAATTGAAACATAGACATGAATAATGTGGCAAAAAAATGATACACAAATATCAACAGACTATGGGGGAGATTTATCAATCAGCTGAGGCTGCTTGCTCCGCCCGATGTTTCCGGCTCGTCGGAAACATAAGTTAAGAGGCAGCGATCATAAGACCACTGCTCCTTAACTCATCTGCCACCTCTTAGGTGGTGGACTGCAATCATCCTGATCTGATACGATCAAGATGATTGACACCCCCTGTTAGTGGCCAACTGGCCACAAATCTACAGGTTGTGGTATTGCACAAGCATTTCACCAGAAATGCTTGTGCAATGTCAAATGCAGACAGTGTATACAGTCGGCATTTAGCAATGTCGGCCGGACATGATTCGCTACAGCGAATCATGTCCGCCCGCCATTTGTTAAATCGGCCCCTATGTATTAAAAGTCCTGAATAATCTCAATGGGAGCAAACAGTCGGAACGTACCGATGAAGTAGTTTACAGTATAAGGCTTTTTTTTTTTTCTGTGAACGTGAGAAAGAAATCTCCTTATGCGTAATCAAAGAATCTGGGTATAATAATAATCCATACTCACATATTAGCAATCAGAGTCCAATATTCATATTGTACAGGGTCTCTTGAACTTTTGTGGAAACCGCAAACATGATATAAGCCACCACCTCGTGCTCTCAATGGCGCCTCAGGCTGTCGGCCATTTTTCGCTTGCGAGTAATCTCAGGTATGCTCCACTACGGAAGCTCCTGGATGCCAAAACTGAGCAATGCGTTTCAAAATTCTTCATCAAGCTAAGTTCAAACTACAGCACATTAGCCCTTTATTCCATCTCAATTAAAAGGCCATATAAATTCAAACCACTAATACCATATTTGGGCTTAATCAAGATAATATTAATTAGAAACATATTGGTAAAAAATATAGATAAAAATAAAATAAATATTGATATAACATAAATACATTTTAAATCTTCAAATCAGCCAATAGGATTTAAGCAGCTCTCACCCTATTGGCTGAATTCAAAATTTCAGCCAATAGGAATGCAAGTTACCCCAATATAAAAGGGGTACCTTGCATTCAATCTTCAGTGTGCAGGGAGATCACATGAAGAAGAGGCACCACGCTTGATGTTGCCGCTGTCGCCATCCCCACTCCGTGCCGCCACAGCTCTGCATGAAGAAAGATGTCCCCGCACTGGCTAAAGATGTCGGCGCCTGGATGAAGACGTAACTCTGCCTTGAAGAAGATGGATGTCCTGACTTCAGGAATGGTGAGTACATTTTTTGAGGTTAGTGTTTTTTTTTAGATTATTTTTTATTTTTTAAATGGGCACTAAAGAGCTGATTGCCCTTTTAAGGGCAATACTCATGCAAATGCCCCTTTAGGTGCAATAGGTAGCTTATTTTTTTTTAAATAGTTTTATGTATAAAGCGCCTAAGCGGCTGGGGTATTGAGGAAACAGAAAGCTCTAATAGGATATAGTGGCCCTAAGAAAGCATTGATATTTAAATGAATATAATAAATTAGTTTAATACAGCAAAATGTTATCTCCAAAACATAATAATAGTGATACAATAATACAGTGTAGACGAAACTCTCAAACAGCAGTACAAGAGTTGAGAATTCTCAAAAATACAATTAAAAGATACAATTAAAAAGCTAAAATATTAATTATGGATCATAATGTTGATGTTGTCATGATATAAAAAGTATGTCCAATGAAAGTGATGTCCAGTGAAAGTGTCCAAAAGTCAAATATCCAATAAGTGTCCAAATGTCAAAAGTAACAAACAATAAATCTAAATTAAGCTGGTGTGGTGAAGTGAAAACATTTTTAATAAAAAATTGAAAAAATCCAAAAATAATGAAAAATTTGATAAATGGAAACCCAAAATAGTGTATACAAAATTGATGAAAAAGGAGTGAAATACAAAAATGTGTTAAAAAATCTTCCAATGAGCTCCTAGTAGTGTTCTGTGTCCTTGTGGTTAGAAATCTAAATGTCCTATAAAAAATTAAAAAACATAGTGTAGAACGTACAGGATAAATAAAGAATATTAGAAATGTGCTTACCAACTGTCGATGCATTTCGGCCTATGCAAGGCCTTTTTCAAGACAATAAATTTGTGTGGCATTGGTGGCCTAATATAGGGTAAGCAATAATGATGTGTTTGGGCGCCAAAAACAGCTCTTTTTGGACCGCCTACTTCCTTTTAAGGTGCAACATGGGTAAAATCGTTAAAATAATGAATACATTAAAAAATAATATCTTTACTAGAGTGTCTAATCAGAGGTTATATATGGGGATACTAGAAATGTTGCTGGAGGTTGAAAATTAGTCTTAAATCAGTTGTTAGATCTGATATTATGTTTCATTTTGTTTCAATGACATCACTTCCGGTTTCGACAAAACCTGAAGTGAACTTGCCAAGAGGAAAGTCAATCTATACAAGGAGATTTATGTCATAATGGTTGGTGGCTTAGTGAATTTATAATCCTTTCAGTATAATTTCTGTGTAGTGTATTGAAACTACCTGTGAGAGGATCATTTAAGTTTAAAGTGAACCGAAAGTGTAAGTGTGACAACACTTCCGGTTTCGGCGGTTTCATGAAGACGCTAAAAAGTATAACTGTACCATAGGATATGGATTATAATGTATGGGTGACTTAGTGAGGTCATAATCCGTTTGGAGTATTTTCATTTTTACGCCTGTATAGTATATTAAAAACTGGCTATAAGGAATCTTTTATGGCAGACCGGAAGTGCGAATGTGACTTCACTTCCGGTTTCGGCAATATCGAGAGTGAGCCAAAAAGAGGAGCGTATATCTATACACGAGGATATATGTCATAGTGATTTGATGGCTTATTAAATTATAGTTCTTTTTGTAATAATACTCTATTTGTAAGTCTATAGATTTGTTGTGACAAAAACATTCGCCTAGATTTAGAGTTTTGTTTGTAATCCCGTGTAGCTAACGCTGCTTTTTTTTCCAGCGCACCCTTAATACAATGCTGGTATTTAGAGTTGTCTGAGTGGCTGCGTTAGGCTCAGAAAAGGGAGAGTTGAGCATAATTTAGCGCCACTCCAACCTTCAATACCAGCGTAGCTTATGGTAGCGGTAAGCTGGAAAAACGTGCACATCCCCATAGGAAACAATGGGGCTTAACAAAAACCTAACACCTGCAAAAAAGCAGCGTTAAAGGGCCACTGTAAGTAAATATTTTCTATGCCTGTTACTAACTAACTACCCCAAATACGCTTTTTATCAATAGCATTTCATTAACATATTTCTACCGTATATCAGAAATCTTGTCTGCAAATTTAATTGTTTTCCAAACCCACTCCACGGGTATCCTTTGCTCTGTACCAATCCGTTTACAATACCTAGGTTTCAAAATGGCGCTTTAAACACAATTTCATTGGTTTAAGTATTTTGAACATGCAGTGCTGAAAATAGTGGGCAGGATAACGTGACATCATCGGCAAATAAAATATATAACTTTTAGAACGTTATGAAACTTTGTTTTGGAGAAAATATAGGTCAGGTTTTAATTAATGTTTATTAACTTTAATATGTTAGTTGTTTGGCTTAAAAATTATAACGGAAAGTAATCCTTTAAGCTCCTAACGCAGCCCCATTGTTTCCTATGGGGAAACACTTTCTAAGTCTTCACCAAACACCCTAACATGAACCCTGAGTCTAAATACCCCTAACCTTACACTTATTAACCCCTAATCTGCCCCCCCCAACATCGCAGCCACCTACCTACACTTATTAACCCCTAATCTGCCGACCGGACATCGACGCCACTATAATAAATGTATTAACCACTAAACCGCCTCACTCCCGCCTCGCAAACACTATAATAAATAGTATTAACCACTAATCTGCCCTCCCTAACATTGCGGCACCTTGGATGAAGAATTCTGCTCGGCTGGGTGAAGACGACTCAAGGTAGGATGATCTTCAGGGGTTAGCGATAGGTTTTTTTAAGGGGGGTTTGGGTGGGTTAGAGTAGGGGTATGTGGATGGTGGTTTGTAATGTTGGGGGGTATTGTATTTTTATTTTCAGGTAAAAGAGCTGATTACTTTGGGGCAATGGTAAAAAAGCTGATTACTTTTGTATTTTAGAATAGGGTAGGGCATTTTTTTTATTTTGGGGGGATTTTTTATTTTATTAGGGGGCTTTGTAACTTAGGTTAGGATTTATTTTACAGGTAATTTTGTAGTTATTTTAACTAGGTAGCTATTAAATAGCTATTAACTATTTAATAGCTATTGTACCTAGTTAAAATAAATACAAAGTTGCCTGTAAAATAAATATAAATTCTAAAATAGCTACAATGTAATTATTAGTTTTATTGTAGCTATATTAGGGTTTATTTTCTAGGTAAGTATTTAGTTTTAAATAGGAATAATTTATTTAATTATAGGAATATTATTTCGTTTAATTTAAATTATAGGGGGGTGTTAGGGTTAGGTTTAGAGTTAGGTTTAGGGGTTAATAACTTTATTATAGTAGCGGCGACGATGCGGGTGGGAGATTAGGGGTTAATAATTTAGGTAGGTGGCACCGATGTTAAATTATAGGGGGGTGTTAGGGTTAGGTTTAGAGTTAGGTTTAGGGGTTAAATTATAGGGGGGTGTTAGGGTTAGGTTTAGAGTTAGGTTTAGGGGTTAATAACTTTATTATAGTAGCGGCGACGATGCGGGTAGGAGATTAGGGGTTAATAATTGTAGGTAGGTGGCGGCGATGTTAGGGAGGGCAGATTAGGGGTTAATACTATTTATTATAGTGTTTGCGAGGCGGGAGTGCGGAGGTTTAGGGGTTGATACATTTATTATAGTGGCAGCGAGGTCCGGTTGGCAGATTAGGGGTTAATAAGTATAGTTAGGTAGCAGCAACGTTGGGAGGGCAGATTAGGGGTTAATAAATATAATGTAGGCGTCGGCGATGTTAGGGGCAGCAGATTAGGGGTTCATAGGTATAATGTAGGTCGCGGCTGGGGCTGGTCGGCAGATTAGGGGTTAAATTTTTTTATTATAGTGTTTGCGATGTGGGGGGGCCTCGATTTAGGGGTACATAGGTAGTTTACGGGTGTTATTGTACTTTATAGCACAGTAGTTAAGACCTTTATGTTCCCGCGTTAGCCCATAAAGGTCTTAACTACTGACTTTTTTTGTCGGTAGGAGTCTTGTCGAGGGTCTACAGCTCACTTGGTCCAAGACTCCAAATACCAGCGTTAGGCAGATCCCATAGAAAAGATAGGATACGCAATTGACGTAAGGGTATCTGTGGTAGCCTCGAGTCGCGGTAAGGAAGTGAGTGTTAGACCCTTTCCTGGCTGATGCTAAATACCAGCGGGCAGTAAAAAGCAGCGTTAGGACCCCTTAACGCTGCTTTTGACGGCTAATGCCAAACTCTAAATCTAGGTGATTGTTAGTTATGATTGGCCGGAATTGCAATTGTGATGTTGCTTCCGGTTTCGGCTGTGGTGGAAGTATCAGAAATAATGTATATATACCTGTATAAAGGGTAATAAATTTGATGGTATGGTTTACAATTCTTATATTCATATGGCCATACATTTATAAAGAGCTTCTGTTAAGAAAGTCTATTAGGAATGTCAGATCTTTAAGTGATCGTCTTTTTCCCTATAGTGAAACCGGAAATGGGGTCATAATGTCAACAATATGTCAAGACCAATCGGTCAAAGGTGTCAGACATATAAATCGATGATCATATGCAATACCATTAAACTATGACAGTGTACAATAACATAAATAATATACATAAACACTTGAAAAAATGACATTAATATATATATAAAACTACTAAAAATCTTTAAAGTTGACAATGTAAATAAACAATGGTAATCACCACCGAAGATGAAGAATTCCAACAAAGGATATTAGATATATTTGAAATATAACAAATGTTAATAATAGTGTCCTATAAAGAATCCCAGGATATATATTATTATGGACTGAGCTTAAGATTACATGTGTCCCCAAATAGATTGTGCGACTACATGTGGGATGGATAACATACAATAATCGGTATATGTAGGGAGATTGGGAAGAAAGTTAGGGAAGGACATAGTGAAGACAGACTTATAAATCAACACCTACTATAAAGGAGACAGAAGTGATATGGGGCAAATGGAAACATTGTCATGTTTCCAAAGCAGTTTAAAACCTATGGATAGGCAGTCCATCGTTATGGTAGGGCTCAGTAAACTAATCTGAAAATATCAGATGATCTAAAATGGACAGTTGGTGGTGACCAAGAGGGAGTGGAGTGAAAATACAAATTACTATAGGATCTTATCTAAGAGGAGAAGAGTCATCTAAATGAAGGATGCATGGGAGTAAGGTCTGATAGATATAGGGATCACGTTAGATACCAATATAAGCACAGCAGGACTAAGTGTCTGTCATATAGTTAAATAACCCAGTATACTAGTAGGATTAAACATGTAATTTGGGTTTGAATATTAAAAAGACAAGTTCTATGATAGATGGATTACATCTTCTTTATTATTAAGTCCTTTCGGGTGTAGGCAGTCTAACAAGAATATCCATTTGGATTCTGTTGTCAGAAGCTTTTTTCTCATGAGTACCACCTCTCCAGTTCTTGCTGACCTTTTGGATGCCTATAAATGTTAGATCTTTAATGTTCCCTTTATGTATAGTTGAAAAGTGTTTGTACAAAATAGTGTCCATATTGAGTTTTTCTATCGACAGTATATGTTCCCTTATCCTATCTTTTAAGGGTCTTAATGTTTGGCCAATATACTGTAGACTGGATGTACACTCAATTAAGTAGATAATACCTTTGTCTTGGTATCTTATCAGCTCCTGGATTTGGTAAATTTATTTTGTATGATGTGACTGGAACGTATTTGTTTTATTTCCATACTTACAAGCCTTACATTTTGGGCAGGGAAAGAATCCTCTAATTCTCTTTCCATATACATTGTTTGTCTCCACTCTTTTTGTTCTTTGTAGGTTTGGTGCCAATCAATTTTTTAAATTATTTTCTATATATATATATATATATATATATATATATATATATTTCTATAAACAAATTTTGGATTTGGGGGAAGTTTGTCTCCAATCAGATCGTCTTCTTTTAACAGGACCCAATACTTCTTAAAGATCTTTTCGATTATATGTTTGTTGCTGCTGTACTCAGTTATCATAGGGATATTTATTACATCATCCCTATCTGTTTTTCTTTTGTCTTTATACTTTATCAACTCTTGTCTTTCAATACCTCTTGTTTCTTCTTCTTCTTCTTGAGGTCTAGAAGATCTTCCTGATAGCCTCTTTCTATAAATTTGTTTTTAAGTAGTAGTGCTTGTTCTTCCCATTTCTTATCATTTGAGCAGTTCTTCTGGATTAATAAAAAATGTCCTTTAGGGATATTTTTTCTCCATTTTTCATGATGACACAATTCTTGCTATCGACCTCGTTAGAATGAATTGATGTCTCCCATTCTCCATTTTTATCTTGAGATCTACGAATACAATCTCCGTCTTACTCCATAAGTGTGTGAATTTTAGATTCAGAATATTTTTGTTCATAATTCCAATAGTAAATTCAAGGTCTTCCAATGTACCCTTCCAAATAATCAAGATGTTGTCTATGTATCTGCGGTATAGGACCAGGTCCGTGCCAGCAGGGCAGGAGTCCCAAAAAATCTTCTTCCATCTGCCCATATAAAGATTTGCATAGCTAGGTGCGAACCTAGTCCCCATAGCTGTACCGCAGATTAGTTTATAGTATTTTCCCTCATAACAAAAGTAATTATGGGTCAAAATATGTTGGATGCTGTCCACAATGAAGTTGGCTTGTTCTTTGGGCATCTCTGGATCATTATCCAGGAAAAAACTAAGTGCTTCACACCCCTCCTTGTTGGGGATACTGGTGTAAAGTGCTGTAACATCGCACGTTGCCAGTATAAATCCCTCTTCCCATGGGATTGAATCTAGTACATTCAAGACTTGTGTCGAGTCCTTCAACCCTGAAGAAGGAACCCTGGAGAAGAATTCCAAAAAGAACTAAAGGATCTGTTAGGAAATGCAAAAACACTAGGGCCTAGATTTAGAGTTTGGCGTTAGCCGTGAAAACCAGCGTTAGAGGCTCCTAACGCTGGTTTTAGGCTACCGCCGGTATTTGGAGTCACTCAAAATAGGGTCTAACGCTCACTTTCCAGCCGTGACTTTTCCATACCGCAGATCCCCTTACGTAAATTGCGTATCCTATCTTTTCAATGGGATTTTTCTAACTCCGGTATTTAGAGTCGTTTCTGAAGTGAGCGTTAGACATCTAACGACAAAACTCCAGCCGCAGGAAAAAAGTCAGTAGTTAAGAGCTTTCTGGGCTAATGCCGGTTTATAAAGCTCTTAACTACTGTACTCTAAAGTACACTAACACCCATAAACTACCTATGTACCCCTAAACCGAGGTCCCCCCACATCGCCGACACTCGAAAAAAAATTTTTAACCCCTAATCTGCCGACCGCCACCTACGTTATCCTTATGTACCCCTAATCTGCTGCCCCTAACACCGCCGACCCCTGTATTATATTTATTAACCCCTAATCTGCCCCCCTCAACATCGCCTCCACCTGCCTACACTTATTAACCCCTAATCTGCCGACCGCAAAGCGCCGCCACCTACGTTATCCTTATGTACCCCTAATCTGCTGCTCCTAACACCGCCGACCCCTGTATTATATTTATTAACCCCTAATCTGCCCCCTCAACGTCGCCTCCACCTGCCTACACTTATTAACCCCTAATCTGCCGACCGCAAAGCGCCGCCACCTACGTTATCCTTATGTACCCCTAATCTGCTGCCCCTAACACCGCCGACCCCTATATTATATTTATTAACCCCTAATCTGCCCCCCACAACGTCGCCTCCACCTGCCTACACTTATTAACCCCTAATCTGCCGACCGGACATGAGCGCTACTATAATAAAGTTATTAACCCCTAATCCGCCTCACTAACCCTATCATAAATAGTATTAACCCCTAATCTGCCCTCCCTAACATCGCCGACACCTAAATTCAATTATTAACCCCTAATCTGCCGACCGAATCTCGCCGCTATTCTAATAAATGTATTAACCCCTAAAGCTAAGTCTAACCCTAATACTAACACCCCCCTAAGTTAAATATAATTTAAATCTAACGAAATTAATTAACTCTTATTAAATAAATTATTCCAATTTAAAGCTAAATACTTACCTGTAAAATAAATCCTAATATAGCTACAATATACATTATAATTACATTATAGCTATTTTAGGATTTATATTTATTTTACAGGTAACTTTGTATTTATTTTAACCAGGTACAATAGCTATTAAATAGTTAAGAACTATTTAATAGCTAAAATAGTTAAAATAATTACAAAATTACCTGTAAAAGAAATCCTAACCTAAGTTACAAATAAACCTAACACTAGACTATCAATAAATTAATTAAATAAACTACCTACAATTACCTACAATTAACCTAACACTACACTATCAATAAATTAATTAAATACTATTGCTACAAATAAATACAATTAAATAAACTAGCTAAAGTACAAAAAATAAAAAAGAACTAAGTTACAAAAAATAAAAAAATATTTACAAACATAAGAAAAATATTACAACAATTTTAAACTAATTACACCTACTCTAAGCCCCCTAATAAAATAACAAAGCCCCCCAAAATAAAAAAATGCCCTACCCTATTCTAAATTACTAAAGTTCAAAGCTCTTTTACCTTACCAGCCCTGAACAGGGCCCTTTGCGGGGCATGCCCCAAGAAATTCAGCTCTTTTGCCTGTAAAAAAAAACATACAATACCCCCCCCCAACATTACAACCCACCACCCACATACCCCTAATCTAACCCAAACCCCCCTTAAATAAACCTAACACTAAGCCCCTGAAGATCATCCTACCTTGTCTTCACCATACCAGGTTCACCGATTGGTCCAGAAGAGCTCCTCCGATGTCCTGATCCAAGCCCAAGCGGGGGGCTGGAGAGGTCCATGATCCGGCTGAAGTCTTCATCCAAGCGGCATCTATCCGGAGCGAAGCGGCAGCATCCTGAAGACCTCCACCGCGGAACATCCATCCTGGCCGACGACTGAACGACGAATGACGGTTCCTTTAAATGACGTCATCCAAGATGGCGTCCCTCGAATTCCGATTGGCTGATAGGATTCTATCAGCCAATCGGAATTAAGGTAGGAATATTCTGATTGGCTGATGGAATCAGCCAATCAGAATCAAGTTCAATCCGATTGGCTGATCCGATCAGCCAATCAGATTGAGCTCGCATTCTATTGGCTGTTCCGATCCGTGGAGGTGACGTTGTGGGGGGCAGATTAGGGGTTAATAAATATAATATAGGGGTCGGCGGTGTTAGGGGCAGCAGATTAGGGGTACATAGGGATAATGTAAGTAGCGGCGGTTTACGGAGCGGCAGATTAGGGGTTACTAATAATATGCAGGGGTCAGCGATAGCGGGGGCGGCAGATTAGGGGTTAATAAGTGTAAGGTTAGGGGTGTTTAGACTCGGGGTACATGTTAGAGTGTTAAGTGCAGACGTAGGAAGGGTTACCGCATAGCAAACAATGGGGCTGCGTTAGGAGCTGAACGCGGCTTTTTTGCAGGTGTTTGTTTTTTTTTCAGCTCAAACAGCCCCATTGTTTCCTATGGGGGAATCGTGCACGAGCACGTTTTTGAGGTTGGCCGCGTCCGTAAGCAACTCTGGTATCGAGAGTTGAAGCTGCGTTAAAAATGCTCTACGCTCCTTTTTTGGAGCCTAACGCAGCCTTTATGTGGACTCTCGATACCAGAGTTATTTTTATGGTGCGGCCAGAAAAAAGCCAGCGTTAGTTTTTCGGGTCGTTACCGACAAAACTCCAAATCTAGGCCTAGGAATTTTGAATGAAAGAGAGTTTAGATATCTAAATGTCAAGCATCCTATTACACCAATAATGGATCACCTGCCTAGGTTACATAAATCACTCCAAAATCCTCCGGGCAGACCCATTATCTCTGGGATAGGGTCGCTAACTAGCAACCTCTCTGAGTATGTGGACAAACAATTGCAAAAATATGTGAGGCAACTTCCTTCCTTTTTGAAGGACTCAACACAAGGGTCCTATTAAAAGAAGATGATCTGATTGGAGACAAACTTCCCCCAAATCCAAAATTTGTTTACAGAAAAACAAATAATTTAAAAAATCGATTGGCACCAAGCCTACAAAGAACAAAAAGAGTGGAGACAAACAATGTATATGGAAAGAGAATTAGAGGATTCTTTCCCTGCCCAAAATGTAAGGCTTGTAAGTATGGAAATAAAAAAAATACATTCCTATCACATCATACAAAATAAATTTACCAAATCCAGGAGCTAAGAAGATGCCAAGACAAAGATATTATCTACTTAATTGAGTGTACATCAGGTCTACAGTATATTGGCCAAACATCAAGACCCTTAAAAGATAGGATAAGGGAACATATACTGTTGATAGAAAAACTCAATACTATTTTGTACAAACACTTTTCACCTATACATAAAGGGAACATTAAAGATCTAAAATTTATAGGCATCCAAAAGGTCAGCAAGAACTGGAGAGGTGGTAATCATGAGAAAAAAGCTTCTGACAACAGAATCCAAATGGATATTCTTGTTAGACTGCCCACACACGAAAGGACTTAATAATAAAGAAGATGTAATCCATCTATTATAGAACTTGTCTTTTTAATATTCAAACCCAATTTACATGTTTAATCCTACTAGTATCCAGGGCTATTTAACTATATGACAGACACTTAGTCCTGCTGTGCTTATATTGTTATCTAGCTCGATCCCGATATCTATCAGACCTTACTCCCATACATCCTTCATTTAGATGACTCTCCTCCTCTTAGATAAGATCCTATAGTAATTTATATTTTCCCTCCACTCCCTCTTGGTCACCACCAACTGTCCATTTTAGATCATCTGATATTTTCAGATTAGTTTACTGAGCCATACCATAACGATGGATGGCCTATCCATAGGTTTTAAACTGCCTTGGAAACACGACAATGTTTTCATTGGCCCCATACCACTTCTGTATCCTCTATAGTAGGTGTCGATTTATAAGTCTGCCTTCACTATGTCCTTCACTAACTTTCTTCCCAATCTCCCTACATATACCGATTATTGTATGTTATCCATCCCACATGTAGTCGCACAATCTATTTGGGGACACATGTAATCTTAAGATCAGTCCACAATAATATATATCCTGGGATTCTTTATAGGACACTATTATTAACATTTGTTATATTTCAAATATATCTAATATCCTTTGTTGGAATTCTTCATCTTCAGTGGTGATTACCATTGTTTATTTACATTGTCAACTTTAAAGATTTTTAGTAGTTTTATATATATTAATGTAATTTTTTCAAGTGTTTATGTATATTATTTATGTTATTGTACACTGTCATCGTTTAATGGTATTGCAAATGATCATCGATTTATATGTCTGACACCTTTGACCGATTGGTCTTGACATATTGTTGACATTATGACCCCATTTCCAGTTTCACTATAGGGAAAAAGACGATTGCATAAAGATCTGACATTCCTAATAGACATTCTTAACAGAAACTCTTTATAAATATATGGCCATATGAATATAAGCCTTATAAACCATACCATCAAATTTATTTCCCTTTATAAAGGTATATATACATTATTTCTGATACTTCCACCACAGCCAAAACCGGAAGCAACATCACAATTGCACTTCCAGCCAATCACTAACGATGTTTTTATCACAACAATTCTATAGACTTACAAATAGAGTATTATTACAAAATGAACTATAATTTAATAAGCCATCAAATCACTATGACATATATCCTTGTGTATAGATATACGCTCCTCTTTTTGGCTCACTCTCGATATTGCCGAATCCGGAAGTGAAATCACATTCACACTTCCGGTCTGCCGTAAAAGATTCCTTATAGCCAGTTTTTGATATACAGGCATAAACAGAAAAATACTCCAAACGGATTATGACCTCACTAAGTCACCCGTACATTATGATCCATAGCCTCTGGTACAGTTATACTTTTTAGCGTCTTCATGAAACCGCCGAAACAGGAAGTGATGTCACACTTACACTTCCAGTTCGCTTTAAACTTGAAATGATCCTCTCACAGGTAGTTTCAATACACCACACAGAAATTATACCGAAAGGATTATAAATTCGCTAAGCCACCAACCATTATGACATAATTTTCCTTGCATAGATTGAATTTCCTCTTGGCAAGTTCACTTCCGGTTTTGCAGAAACGGGAAGTGATGTCATTAAACAAAATAAAACAAAATATCAGATATAACAACTGATTTAAGACTAATTTTCAACCTCCAGCAACATTTCTAGTATCCCCATATATAACCTCTTATTAGACACTCTAGTAAAGATATTAATTTTTAATTTATTCATTATTTTAACGGTTTTACCCATGATGCACCTTAACAGGAAGTAGGCGGTCCAAAAAGAGCTGTTTTTGTCACCCAAACACATCATTATTGCTTACACTATATAAGGCCACCAATGCCACACAATTTTTTTGTCTTGAAAAAGGCCTTGCATAGGCCGAAATGCGTCGACAGTTGGTAAGCACATTTCTAATATTCTTTATTTATCCTGTACGTTCTACACTATGTTTTTTAATTTTTTATAGGACATTTAGATTTCTAACCAGAAGGACACAGAACACTACTAGGAGCTCAATGGAAGATTTTTAACACATTTTTGGTATTTGCTTCAGGGCAATGCACTACAAAAGGCCCTTTTAAGGGTTTTTGGTAATTTGTTAGATAGGGGGTGTTTTTATTTTGGAGTGGATTTTTTGTTTCTATAGGGGTATTAGATTACGTTTAATTTTTATTATTTTTGGATAATTTTGTTTATTGTTTTTTGTAATCTTAGATTTTTTAGATTTTTCATAAATTTAGACTTTTCATAGTGTGAGGATTTTGTAATTTTGTAATTTAGGTTTTTTATTTTTAGTCTATTTTAGTTTTTAAAATAGTAATGTTAGGTTTATTTATAGTTTAATCTTAGTTTTTTTTTATTTCACAGGTAATTTTTTATTTATTTTAAGGTAGTTATATTGTAACTTTAATTTAATGTAAGGGGATGTTAAGTTTAGGGGATTAATGTTTTAATTTAGTGTGTTGCGATGTAGGGGGCCGTCAGTTTAGGGGTTAATAGGTTTATTATATTATTTGCAATGCGGGGGCAGGGCAGTGGTTTAGGTATTAATATTTTAATTTAGTGTTGGTGATGTGGGTGGGCGGTGAATTAAGGGGTTAATACTTTAATTTAGTGTTGGTGATGTGGGTGGTGGATTGGGGGTTAATACTTTAATTTAGTGTTGGCGATGTGGGTGGTGGATTAGGGGTTAATACTTTAATTTAGTGTTGGCGATGATAGTGGGCAATGGATTAGGGGTTAATTGGTTTATTATAGCATTAGTGATCTGGGGGTCAGCAATTTAGGGGTTAATAGGTTTATTATACTATTTGCGATGCGGGGGGGGGTCGGTGGTTTAGGGCTTAATACTTTAATTTAGTGTTGGTGATGTGGGTGGGCGGTGGATTAGGGGTTAATACTTTAATTTAGTGTTGGTGATGTGGGTGTGCGGTGGATTAGGGGTTATTACTTTAATTTAGCGTTGGTGATGTGGGTGGGTGGTGGATTAGGGGTTAATTGGTTTATTATAGTATTTGTAGTATGGGGTGGCAATTTAGGGGTTAATAGGTAGTTTATGGGTGTTATTGTAATTTGTAACATTTTTGTTATGAATTTTGTGAAACATTTTTGTTTTGCAAAATCCATAACTACTGGTCTTTTTTAGAGGAATGGATTGTGGCGGTATAAGCTATAACGCTAAAGTAATAGCTGGACCGCACAACCTGTGATATGGGTGACCTGAAAATTCCACACTCAAAAGCCATTTTTTGAGTGCGGAATGGAGAGTTGCGGTATAGGCTAAAATGCTAGCAGTATAGCCGTACCACTGCAACTTGTAATACGGGCGAGATGTATATTCTGCTGGAAAGGCCAATTTTTCAGCGATATAGCTGTACAGCAAAGCTTGTAATTTAGGTGATTATTAATTAATGTGATAATAGTAAATTGAATCTGTTAAGTAATTTTTTAGCAACCCTTCATATGTATACTTCAACATGTAAGTGCAATTAAGTAGTGTTGGTGATGTGGGTGGTGGATTAGGGGTTAATACTTTAATTTAGTGTTGGCGATGTGGGTGGTGGATTAGGGGTTAATACTTTAATTTAGTGTTGACGATGATGGTGGGCAATGGATTAGGGGTTAATTGGTTTATTATAGCATTAGTGATCTGGGGGTCAACAATTTAGGTGTTAATAGGTTTATTATAGTATTTGCGATGCGGGGGGTCGGTGGTTTAGGGCTTAATACTTTAATTTAGTGTTGGTGATATGGGTGGGCGGTGGATTAGGGGTTAATACTTTAATTTAGTGTTGGTGATGTGGGTGTGCCCTGGATTAGGGGTTATTACTTTAATTTAGTGTTGGTGATGTGGGTGGGTGGTGGATTAGGTGTTAATTGGTTTATTATAGTATTTGCAGTATGGGGTGGCAATTTAGGGGTTAATAGGTAGTTTATGGGTGTTAGTGTAATTTGTAACATTTTTGTTATGAATTTTATGAAACATTTTTGTTTTGCAAAATCCATAACTACTTGTCTTTTTTAGAGGAATGGATCGTGGAGGTATAAGCTATAACGCTAAAGTAATAGCTGGACCGCACAACCTGTGATATGGGTGACCTGAAAATTCCACACTCAAAAGCCATTTTTTGAGTGCGGAATGGAGAGTTGCGGTATAGGCTAAAATGCTAGCAGTATTGCCGTACCACTGCAACTTGTAATACGGGCGAGATGTATATTCCGCTGGAAAGGCCAATTTTTCAGCGATATAGCTGTACAGCAAAGCTTGTAATTTAGGTGATTATTAATTAATGTGATAATAGTAAATTGAATCTGTTAAGAAATTTTTTAGCAACCCTTCATATGTGCACTTCAGCATGTAAGTGCAATAAGGTAATTTGTTAGACTTGATAGACTTAAAAATGTTTTCCATATAAGAAATTAATCAAATGAATCCATCACCATTAAAAGTGAAGCTGTCGTTTAAGGGCTGATTTTATATCTTTATTTTTCAAGCTATAAATAAGTGGGTTTAGCAAAGGGACAAATGCTGTATACAAAAGAGAGCCCATTTTTTTAAATGACAAACTGTCCAAAGTAGTTGGACTCAAGTAGACAAAGACAACTGATAGATAGAAAAGAGAGACAACTGTGAGGTGTGAGGAACATGTGTAGAAAGCTTTACGTCTTCCAGTGCTGGAGCGAATCTTCAGAATAGTGTCAATGATAAACATGTATGAGATAAAAGTTAGACCAAATGGAAGAAGGGTTGCAGGTGTTCCTTCTATGAGAATGAAACTCTCCAATACAGACTTGTCCTCACAAGAAAGTTCCATAAGAGGCAAAAGATCACAAAAATAGTGATTGATTATATAGGATCTATAACATGGAATATGTGACCAAAAAAACAGAGTGATTACACTTTCTAAAGAACTTACCAACCAAGAGAGGAATGCCAAAAGAATACAGACTGAATTTCTCATGACCATTAGATAATGCAAAGGGTTACAGATGGCCACATATCGATCATAGCTCATGGCTGTTAGTATAAGCATATCAGCAGAAGTCATTGATGCATATATATATATTTGTGCCATACAAGCATGGAACGATATGGTGTTATCTCCCGTTATGAAGCTAATGAGGACCTTATGTAAAGAGGCAGTGATGGAGAACATATCCATGAGTGACAAATTCCCTATGAAGAAGTACATGGGAGTGTGAAGCTGAGGATCTATGCAGACAAGCAGAAGAATGGTTGTGTTGCCGCAGATTGTGATGAGATAAATAAAAAGAATAACAATAAAGATTGGAACCTGCAGATTAGGAATATCTGATATCCCCTGAAGAATAAAAAATGTAATTACGGTCTTATTTTCAACCTCCATGTTACTCATTTATTCTTGTTTTAAGAAATAATACGTAATTTACATGGCATCCAAAAAGCACTGAATATGGCCCTTAATGCACTGATAGTTTCATCTCAGGATTACAAGTAGTCCTGACAAGATAATCAGATGAAGTTTTTTAAGCAAGAAAAGACAGGGAAGATTCTGAGACATAACTACTTTACTCCAGTTTAACTAACAGAAATTGTAACAAATTTCCTCCATGTTTGTGCACATCTATTTTCCTGGCCTAAAATTTTCACCATAATTCTTAGTAATGTTTGCTCATATAAGAATAATTATATATAAATACATATAAATTATATATACAATGTATATATAAATATATATATATATATATATATATATATATATATATATATATATATACATACAGTCATGGTCTAAAATATTGGCACCCCTTCATTTCTGTCAGATAATGTACCACTTATCCCAGAAAATTGTTGCAATTACAAATGGTTAGGAATTTGCGTGTTTATTTATTTTGTTTTGAATTTGTATGACACAACAAAGTGGAGAAAAAAAGCCAAATCTGACACATTCCTTGTGAAAAATGGACTGGACAAAATTATTGGCACCTTCTCAAAATTGTATGAAATAATTGCATTCCAAGTTTGTGATGCTCCTGTAATTTGTAATTAAACAGGTGCTGACATCATAGAAATCACATACCGGCAACCAGTTAAAATGGTAAAAAAATTACTCAACCTTTCTGTTGTGTGTCTCTGTGTGCCACACTGAGAATGGAAAAAGAGAAAGAGCAGCAAATAACTATCTGATAGGATTTGAGAAAAATTGTGGAAAAGCATGGACAATCTTAAGGTTATAAGTTCATCTCCAGAGATTTTAATGTTCCTGTGTCCACTGAGCACAACATTGTCAAGAAGTTTATATCCCATGGCACTGTAGCTTATCTCCCTGGACGTGGATGAAAGAGAAAAATTGATCAAAGATTGTAACAAAGGATTGTTCAAATGGTAGATAAAGAACCTCGATCAACTTCCATACAAATTCAAGCTGACCTTCAGGCACAGGGTACAAATGTGTCAGCTCGCACTATATGTCCCCATCTGAATGAAAAGGAACAATATGGTAGGAGACCCAGGAGGACCCTACTGCTGACACAGAAACATAAAAAAGCCAGATTGGAGTTTGCCAAAACTTACCTGAGGAAGCACAAATCATTTTGGGAGAATCTGCTGTGGACAGACGAAACAAAATTACAGCTTTTTTGTAAAGCCCATAATTCTACAGTTTTCAGAAAAAGAAATGAGGCATTTTAAAGAAAAGAATACAGTCCCTACAATCAAACATGGTGGAGTTTTACTTATGTTTTGGGGTTGCTTTGCTGTTTCAGGCACTGGATGTCTTGACTATGTGAATGGCATTAAGAAATCTGAAGACTACCAAAGAATTATGTGGTGCAATGTAAAACTCAGTGTCAGAAAGTTGGGTCTCCATCAGAGGTCATGGGTCTTACAGAAGGACCCAAAGCACACAGAAATGGTTTAAGACAAAGCACTGGAGAATACTGAACTGACCAGCAATGAGTCCAGATCTCAATCCCATAGGGCAACTGTGGATCGATCTCAAAACAGCAGTTGGGAAAAGGAACCCTTCTAATCTGAGAAACCTGAAGCAGTTGGCGAAAGAGTGGTCCAAAATTCCAGTAGAGAGGTATAAGAAAATCATTGATTGTTGCAGGAAGCAATTGATTTCAGTTGATTGATATTAAAGTGAAGGTCAATTTTTATCAATGAGTGCCCGGTTTTTAAAACTATTTTTAAAAACAAGGGCACTTTCATTGATGAAAATTTACATTGCACTGGATTTGAAGAAATACTTACCTTTTACTTCTGCAAAACCTGATCGCCAATCTCAGCCTCAGTTCCTCTGTACCGATGTCAGAAATGACAAAACCGCCTTCCTCCAATCATGGCTTGCACCCCAGAGCATCCAGCTTGTGATGCCCGGCTGTGATTGGAGGAAGTCAGTTTCGTCATTTCTGTGGTCTACAGCAGGAAGAAGAAGGAGGGGGATCGTCGATCCGGCTTTGCAGGAGTAAAAGGTAAGTATTTCTTCAAATCCAGTGCTATGTTAATTTTCATCAATGAAAGTGCCCCTGTTTTTAAAAGTATTTTTTAAAAACCGGGCACTCATATATGAAAATTGTCCTTCACTTTAAATTGAGTGTGCCAATAATTTTGTCCAGTCCATTTTTGAAGTTTTGCATTAGATTTGGCTTTTTTCTCCACTTTTTTATGTCGTACCAATACAAACAAAATAAATAAACATGAGAATGCCTAAATATCTGTAATCTGTAATTGCAACTATTTTCTGGGCGAAGTGGTGCATTATCTGACAGAAATATATATATATATATATATATATATATATATATATATATATATATATATATATATATATATATATATATATATATATATATATATATATATATAGGCAGTTTAGCATCAAACCTGTTTTTATTTAGGTCAATTTTAATATCAGAATAAAATTATAACAATAATGACAGCCATGATGATAAAAACAGAAAAAAAATAAATAATAGTAATAATATAATAATAATAAAAATATAGTCATAATATTTGAGTACCAAAGTTCATAACTGTAGATATACTAAGAAATTTGATTTGCTTGTATGTTTCATTGAGAATTGTGTTTCATGGGTATTGCATTTATTTCATAAATAAGTTTTTTTTATTATTATTTTTTTATGTGTAATTTGTTTAAAAAACAAAATAGATTTGTTTAATACAAATATTTTAAATACATAGTCCATGAAAAACGTTTTGTTGTTGTTGTTTTTTTCTACTATTTTAAAAATAAAAAATCCTGATCAAAGTGCCTTGGCTTTTTTAAGCAATTCCAATTTGTAAGGAATAAAACAATGAATATCCACTTTTCAAATGTATTTGCAAATGGATATAACCTCCTTTACCTTATATTAAGACATTTACATATCAGTTTTCTAATGCACCAGAAAACAGCTTTCAGAAAGTTTTCAAAATATTTTTTGATTTTTCAAAATGAAAAGCTTTCCAAACTGTATTATTTAGCTGATCACACAAAATTGTCATCATTTATTTATATATTCACTTCACATGTTAACAAACTTCGTCATTTCTTGTTTAAAAAACAAAACAAAAAAAACTTCAGAACACACCTGACTGCCCTGACATATTTATGCTTCTATATACTATACTATACTATAATATATATATATATATATATATATATATATATATATATATACACATTATATATATATATATATATATATATATATATATATATATATATATATATATATATATATATATATACACACACACACAGTATATATATATATATATATATATATATATATATATATATATATATATATATATATTGTTGACATCACAAAGTATAAACAATTTCTTTACCTAGGCATAATGTGTCTCAGTATAATTTATGCTATTATATTATATTCATCTTATATTTGTATTTTACCTAAATGTTATAATAAAGCAATGCAATGTTTTTAGAAATACAGAAAAACACTTTGGTAAACCACTCATAACCATTATCCCTAATAACCAATAACAAAACAATAATAAATTAAATGCCTGCAACACATTAAGGCAGAGAATTCTACAAAACTTGTGCAGTTATAGAAAATCCTGTAAGTGGGAATGATTAGAAGTAACCTGAAACAAGGAAATAACTAGTTTTGGGGCAAAAATTAGAGGCTAGAGAGGAGAATATTTGCAAAAGATGTGACATTAATGTGCTTTAGCTTTAATTAATCAGAATAGACCCCAGTATCATATCAGAGGACAGATAATCAATGATTTATGGTCAGAAGAGAATATTCATCTAGCATCTATTTTATATAAACAAATGAGTGAAATTGATGTTTTCCTTTATATTGATAATTTAATAAAACAATCTGAAATGAATTTGAAATATTGTGAAAAAAGTTTTACAAGACATCATGAATATATATATATATATATATATATATATATATATATATATATACATACATACACACACACATACACATACATGCAGGGGATGAAAAAGTCAAAAGCCCAGTGTAAAAAAAATTACTTGTCCACTCAATGTTAAGGATAGGGAAAAAAGTCAAATTTCTAAGTTGTGTGGGACTAGTGGACCACTGGAAATGTCAAGTTTTATATATATATATATATATATATATATATATATATATATATATATATATATATATATATATTCTACCTAAAAAACAAAAACAAATTTCAGCAAAAGAAAAGTCAGAAAATAAACATTTAGGTGCACAATGTATATATATAAATGGCAGTAAACATACTGACAGAAGAAAAAAATCAAGCTATACATTTTAAAATGCTGAAACTTAAATTAATGATTTATTACATTAGTAACTAATTTGGTGCTGATTTTATAAGCCCAGAACTAATATACATTTTTTAATATATTTTTTATGTATACAATAAAAAGTAACTGTACTTACATGTGCCTTTTAAGAAAAAGCAAAGGTTAACAAACAGAGAAAATAATATGAGTTTCTCATCAGCAGTTTATTATAAAAAATGTATTAACCTACCTTTTGTTATAATATAATAGTGTTAGAGGAATCAGAGGAAGAAATGACACTTCCCTGCTACCAAGCATGGGCACTTGGTGCTTCTCTAGTCTGTGGTCAAAGAGGAGGATTTAATAACGTTCTAAGCCCAAGATCAGGTCCCTGAAGATATTAAATAAACAGAGAGTGTTTCCCTAGAATCACTCAATACCCTGATGTATTATTATGTGTACAGTAAATGTGAAGCCAGGTCATTAAAGGTACTGAATTCCCAGAAGCCTAATAGTCTTCTGATTGTCTAACTACAGGTCCATAGTGGCTGTGAAACTCAGCAGGCAAATTGTTTAGGGTTACAGATATTAGCTTTAATGATTACACTATAATGTACAAGTAATCCGTATTACAAGTGAATTAATAATTTAATCAAAATAAAAGTTATGGTTTAATTTTATTGCGTCAAAAATGTATTTTATTTTTAAAGCTATTTAATACTTATTAGCTGGACAGCTGAACGTCATAATTATTGTTGACAGCCTTTTTAACTATTATTGGCCTATCAAAAAATATTACTGGCTTCTGTATAAATTTGACTCACATTCCTTCACACACATTTAAACGTTACCATTACAATTACAGTCACCTGATGTTAATTGTATTCCTTCTGAAATCAGTCTTAAGTTTACACTTGAGTTTTGCACCTTCTATCAATTTTAACTTGTTCCACTCTTTGGTGGATTTACACAAACCTGTCAGGGATAAACTTGATAACCAATTTTGTAGTGAGATCCCAACATGGGTCCCAAATTTTTTTGAGACTTAACATACGGAAAAATCTGTAACATACAAGATCCGTATGATTTGGAAAAAGAGAGTCTTGGAAGTTTGGAACCTTTGCAGAATAGATCCTTAAATACTTACTCAGACTAGATGTTATCCAATTAACAGCAGAGGCTTTACTTTGGAAAGGTTTGAATGGAGGGTTAAGCAGGACCTAGTTAATCTTTTTAACAATTGCAAAAGAAAGGGATAATTTGACTAAAGATTAATGTTTAGCCTAGGACACCTTGAAAACTAGGAATGATATAGTCAATTGACAGTCTAATAGGAGGGATAGTGTTGTTTGTTTTGAATACTAATGATTACATTTCTGAGGCATTGTGGCCCAATTTATAAAGCTGCAGATACAGATTCAAGGCCCAAGCATTTCATGTTTACGTGAGCAGGCCTGAAATGCTAGTTAAAGGGATATGAAACAAACTTTTCTTTATCCATGATTCAGATAGGGAATACAATTTTAAATAACTTTACTTCTATAATCTAATTTGCTTTATTCTCTTAGTAATCTTTGTTGAAGATGCAGCAATGCACTCCTGGTAACTAGCTGAACGCACTGGGTGAACCAGTAACATGAGGTATAGATGTGTAGTTACCAATCAGCAGCTACTTAGACCGCCTAGGTATGCTTTTCAAAAAAGATACTAAAAGAACAAAATAAATGTGATAATAGAAGTAAATTGAAAAGATGTTTAAAACCACATTATCTATCTGAATCATGAACTAAAAATGTTGGGTTTCATGTCCCTTTAAGAAGCTGCTACTTAGTCTCTCTGCCACCTCAAGGTTCACAAGGTTAAATAATCCCAATGTGATACAATCAGGATGATTGACAAGCCCTGCTCTAGCACAATTGATTGTGCTAGAACAGTGGGTTTAGCTGTACAAGCAATTGCATTTGCTTCCCGCTCTACGCGATGCTTGGTGGATGCGATTTCCACAAACACAAATGAGCACCAAGGCAATTATTAAATGATGGCATGGGGGCTGGCTTTTCTGATAGTTGAAAATTTTTATTTTTGGTTGAAAATCCATAACACTGATGTTTCACCACCTACCTCAGGTACAAAAATCATTAACAATTATGCAATTATAGCAGGGATTTGCTCACCTTTAAAACAGCTCGTAGAATAGTTGGGTGATATTTTACAACCCTTTGTGCAGACCAAATATAGTTTTTATGTGACACCAAACATTTACTTCATGTGGTTAAATCTATTGAATGGACAAAATCCAGCAGTTGGCTGGCTGGCAACGTCAAAGCATTATATTCCTCTATACCATATGAGATAGGGATGGATGGCAATTAGACAGACATTTAAGTACAGGAGTAAGTATAGTGTTGAAATGCAATTATTTATTCTAATAGTTATATGATTCTTTTTTTGTTTGTTTTTTCTTTAGGGATTCACATTTTTGAGCTCCAGTGAACTTTTTATCTCCAGAAATGTGGGACAGCAATAGGGGCTAAATTGGCCCAAATAAAATAGTGTTTTGTGTCCCTTTAATCGGAAACAAGAATGTATGTGTTTGTGTATATAAGCATACATGTATGCAAATACATATTTACACACGTAAACACACACACACGCACACACACACATATATATATATATATCAAAGTTTATGTGAAGGGGACGCAATTGCATACAGGAGCTTTTTAAAATTTAAATTATCACGTGCAGGCAAAATAGCCTCAATTCAAATTGAAGAATTAATGGTGCAGACCCTTAGAAAATGTGGCATGGGTTGGCAAGAGAGAGAGCCTCAGGATTATAATCCTGAACTAAAGACAGGGAATTCAGCGCTCTTTTAATAAACAGCTCTTAACACACTTTTTAGTCGAAATTGCAAAATTTAATTGAGGGATAGCGCCCCCCCACTGCAAAAATGCACACACAGGCTGTAAAATGTTTAGTAACTCATTGATAGAAAAATGTAAACAAATAAAGTACAAAAAGCCTTATGAAAATTAGGAAACAAAATGAACAAAATCAACCTGACCGGTCAGGGGTACATGTACGTGTCACTAGTGAAATTTTGACATTATAACTTCAAGTGGATCATATTCAAAGTTTAGGCCTAGAGGAGCCCTGCCACCTGCTCCGCTCATAAGTGTTATTTATGGAGCTAACTCCTAAATAGGAAATAGACAGAGTTTTAAAAGGCCAAAACTGAATATTGATATCTCATAGCAAACAGATACCTAGGATATAGAAAGATACAAACTTAGTTAAGTATACAGCATATCAAGCGTATACCTCAAAAGTCCACATCAGTCAAGCTACACCCAGCTGCACACAGCACCCCTGTGAGGGGGAGAAACGCTGGGCAGGTTGTCAAAGGGGATCTAAGCAGGCTGATTAGTGGATCTATTGGATATGTACAGCGTATAATACATTCATGAATCATTGCACATTTAAGCCACTCTTGTTTAAGCAACTTGTTCAACAATGTTTCAAGCCCCACCAAGGACTGCAAAGCGGAAGCATAGGAGATCATGCAAGTAGTGAGTTAGAGCCAAAGCTGTTGTTATAGCAAGTTCATCATATAATCATGCTTGTTAGTGCGGTCAAAAACATCATCAATTCCATGCATTCGCAGTTAGTATTCCAAGTAGCAATCGTGGTCAGCATGTATTATAAAGTAAGCACATAGATAATACAGATAGCGTCACTTATTCAAGGTGGCATCGGCAAAATCAACCGAGTGTATCAATCTGTAGTTTACAAGGAGGTTGTGTAGCTGCATATTATTCACCAACCCACAGCGGGGAAATAGCAATTTAGAAAATCTTTTCCAGTATGATAGCTGGTAGTGTTAGTAATGCCATTAGAAAGGCAGCGTTCATACGACCTGTCCGTGTATTATCCTCGTTTCCTTCAACACGGCAGCGGCAAACACATGCATCACATGACCGGCCAGTATAACCAATGCCGACGCGCGTTTCACCCGCTCGTCTTCACTTCAGACCGGGCTTCGTCAGGGCGGTATGCATGTCTTGCCCAAGCAACCATTCCATCAAGGATTATGAGACTGCCTGGGATATACTTCAGAGAAATAATAAAATAATAAAATAGTATAGCCTTCTAAATCGAAATATTTTACCTAAGATTAAAAAGTATCAAACAGAACCATGTAAATAGATACATATGTGTACTTAGTCAATTAAGACCTATATATGATAAATAATGCGTAAACATATGTATTGGTTTAAATTTCATAAGGTTTCTAGAATAAGAGGAAAAAGAGATGTTAATACTGGGAATATACACTATATGTATTTATTAAGACTGGCAAACCATGGTTTCACAAAAAACAAGCCATGTCAAGTTTATCATTAATTCCCTGAGGAATCTGGGTCTCAAGAATTGAGATCCACCTACATTCCTTACGGAGGAGGACCTTGTCATTGTCCCCTCCTCTACCATTCATGATGCCCCTATCAATACCTATAAATCTCAGAGAATCAGGGTCACAGGTATGAACTTGTTCAAAATGCCTAGCTACATTACTTTTAGGGGTTTTATTTTTTATGTCATCATGATGCTCAGTGTTTCGGTCCTTTATGGCCCTTCTAGTTTTCCCTACATAGAAGAGGGGACAGCTGCAGGCAAGTAAATATATTACACCTTCGGTGTTACAATTCACATATGATGTTAACTTTATAAAAATGTTAACTGTATATGCAGTTAACCAATGTCATAATTGATCATACATAATATGATTGCTACAGGGCACAACTTTATCTATGTGTTTAACATACAACACTATTGTTACCTATTTCCTATGTGATTTACCTTACCATTAAGGATACATTAGGTGAGAGTGCCAGCTGCTTTTGCAGAGATCATATCACCTTACCAACCATACTCTCTTGACCCCAATTGACATTTTCTAGTGATACATAATCCAAACCAGCGGCTCTTTAATTTGCCATTTGTTAACAACTAACCAGAGGTTCTAGTGTTTCATATCCAGTCTTTGTACTGGGAACTCTAGACCAGCATTTTAGTTTTAAATCCCAGATTTTAATATTTCTAATAAAGATTTATGTTTTAATTAGTGTGATTCTTTTTCCAACTACATATAATTGGGGGTCTTTTGAGTGCTTATTAGTATCTTTTTGGGTTAGTTTCTCTTGCTAACCAATTAGTCATGGGACATTGATATTAACACATATTAATTATTGAAATAGTTTTATTGTATTATATTCTTTTTTTGTCTTTAGAGGGTGCCCCCTATCTATCATCACAGATTTTTTTTAACTCATAGATATGATAATGCTTTGATTTTTTTATTTTGATTTTTAATTATGAAGTTATGGCAATTTATTTTTTTCCTGAAACAGGTTTACATCCAGGCTTTCATGTGTAAACCATATAATTAATTTATCATTACATGTAGACATCTGTAGAATATTATTTTGTCCAATGTAAAATTGAAACATGGGGGGGGGCGGAGCTAGCCTAGAAGCTGAGCGGTCGCATTTTCATGCAGCTCCAGCAATTCATATGCTTAAAGTATACTTTTCGACCACTCTGCATACCAAACTACCAACAAAAGATACACCTGGGCAATTGGGGAGCCCCACCGAGTCAGACGAACCTTATGAGAACCCCAGGAGAGACCATTAGACCTGATATCTTTGGGAGACATTGGCTAGAAGGAATCTCGTAGCGGCCATCTTGAGGCAGACATACTACATAAGCATAGTGAAGATGGCAGTAATGGCAAGAGCCTTGGAAGCCTTGTCAATGAGCATGGACAGGCACTTTTGGGATCTCAAACGAGAGTTTGTAACCATACACTGTCAAACCCCAGTAGCACTCGGACAACCCACAGAGGAAAACCCCTACCTAAAGCGTCGGATCAGCATGCAGGAGACATAGTCAGAGACCCAGCACTCCCTGATGACTACAACCTCCGCAGATTCTGAGTCTCACAAGGCACTTATAGCGATTTCGGAAGGGAGCCTTTCAAGCTTAGAGGTACCCAGGCCACAATCTAATAATAAACTGCCACTAACGAAGCTAGAGAGGAACCTGGCAGGCACACGTCTACAAAATAACACAAGCGGCGATGCTGGAAAACCCCAGTCTACAATCGAATCTCCCCCCGCTACTTCCATGGAGCCACATTCTGCACCCCAAGCAAAGAACCTTAGAACAGAGAATTCATCTTACCCCACAGTTTATATGGCAGGCGATCGCAGCAGAGAACTGGTGACGGCGCAGATGAGGGGACTTGTTCAGCGGAGAATGTACCGCAACGACACAAGATGGCTCTGGACCTGCACAGATACATCCTCCCTACTCATACGGTTTGCTCCCTTACCCACAATCAGATCTGGAGTGGGGTAAGATGATGCGCTGATTTGTTCCCGACAGGTCACCCTAATACTCGCTTTTGAGGAGACCTCTTACAGAGTGACTTTATTTTTTTTTATTTATTCTTTTCAGACCAAGCTACATGGACTGAACTTCCTGAGCCTGTTATGACGACATTACAGTCTGAAGTATTAGACTTTGCTCTTCATGGCATTTGGGTCGTGACTTGTCACTTTCTAAATGAAAGCTGGTGCTTTAGACACAATTTGCCCCAAATGTGGTTACAAGATGGGCTAATAGATATACTGGGGCCAATCTGTACATTATCAGTCATTTAAGTATAGAGTTCCGCAGCATATTAGGTATAAGCATTGAGATTAACTTTTACCCTATATTGGACTATTTTCATTGCACCACTATATGTAATCCTTTATGAGATGAGAGACACTTAGGTGCGGCGTTCCTGGCAGCGTCTGCGGGCTCAGCGAGACAACCGGAAGTGACGCCGGTTTCAGTATAGTCCTTCCATAGAGAGCCAACGGAGTGCCGTAGCAGTGGCGAAACCCAGCCACTATGTAGGTATAGGAAAAAGAGAAGATGCAGGCACTACTGTGGATATCTTAAAAACAATGAGTCTTTATTTGAAAAGCCATTAAAAAATTAAACATCGACATATGAATAAGAGTACAGTCCGTACTCGAAACTAGTCAGACAATTTTCTATGTCTATTTTTCTACCCTGCCTTGCCTCTGTCGATTTTTGTACCTTTACTCATGTCTTTACAGCGGTTGTAGCTGTTTAATTTTTTAATGGCTTTTCAAATAAAGACTCATTGTTTTTAAGCTATCCACAGTAGTGCCTGCATCTTCTCTTTTTCCTATACCTATATGTAATCCTTAACTAGCTAAAGAACAACCTATGACGTGTTTGCAATATCTTTACTTCTGATGTATTCCATAATTTGACACCCATTGCTCTTAGAGTGTTTAGATAATATGTGAATGTCTTGTGCTACCTCACTCTCCCTATACAGCTCAGCAGCTTATTCATAAGTTTGACTTTTTCCCTGCACTGGTTCATTTTCTACATACCACTGTCTGTACTCCTTAACTAGCTAAAGTACTGGATATGTCTTGCTCTGATAAAATTTCCACAGCTGAGGTATGCTATACTTTGACTCCTTTAAATAGATTGTTTAAATAGACTATGCCTGCCCTGTACTACATACTAACTACTTAATTCAGTAACATGTATGCATGTCTTTATCCTAAACTTGTACTGTTATGGAGATTTGAGTCCTTTAGAAGATGGCAGCTACTTGCATCCCCATTTATGTTACATATAAGATTATTCTGCTCTATATATGGACGTAGTCATCTGGCTATGATTTACTCCCTATGTCTTTCTTCAAAGAATTACCATTCATAAGGCTAATTGCCCATTTTTAGTTTATTTTCTATAAATAGCCATTCATAATCTCCTCCTAGCTAAAATGTGGGATATGTTTTGTTATTATATGTTCTCAGCCAACTTAGAACTGCTATTGTAGTTAGCTTGTGTTGCAGTTTACCATTTATCAAAATATTTATTTCTCTCCTATTTACTAACCTATTGTTTGATGTTTCACACAGCTAAACCAGATGCTATCGGTACTGTTAGTATGTAATATCTATTTAATGGTCTCATATGATCTACTTTTGAAGGGGAAACACACCTCCCTAGATTCCAAGAAGCTTAACTCCGCAATTAAATGTTATTAGTTCTATCTTACTGTTGCTTTAGCTAACCACTCAAGTTTCAGCTGGGCACAATGAAAGTCAGCTTTTTATAAAATACGTATTGCTGTTAGATTATTCCTACTTATCCGCAACCCACCCATCATATTCGACTTTAGGAACTAATTTCTTCCTCTAACCATGTTCTGTTTACTATCAAGTTGGGAATAAGTATAACCCTCCCTAGAGATCATTGCTTATATAACAACTGGGTATATCTATAACACTATGCCACTAGCTTCCTCTTTCTGTTTCCCCCATCAGAACTCCATAAAGTGTCATTATTCTTTATAAGGACAAAGTATACCACATTTTATCCTAAGTATCGCTATATATTTTATGTTTATATTAACCTTCTTTTTTTTTTTTAAACTTCTATGTGAGAGACATATAGCTTTTTTAGGACATTGCTTTTTCAGTCATCTACCACCTCTATCTGACCCCTCTCCTTCCTTTCCTGCCATCACTTATTACCTGCGGGTCATACCCCTACTCCTTTTACCAGCATCATCTATAGTTGACATCTCCCCAGGAGAGGGGCCCATGTAGTAGTCCTTTACTTTTTGGTTATATATAAATGCCCCCCCTGTTTGCACCCTCTCTGGGTAGCTACCCTTACTTTTACATGACCTAGCTTTAATTTATTAAGGGCGTAGACAGAAGATAACCCCACTAGAAGTGTACTTGAAAGCCCTGAGATCCAATTCCATTTCATTTTTAAATAATACATCTTACAAATATAATTGTCCCCCCCCCTGCTTGTATCCTTTCTGGGGTGCTTCCCTTACTTTCACATGCCCTAGCTTTAATTTACTGGAGGCGTAGATTAAGAATAACCCCACTAGGAGTGTACTCAGAAGATCTGAGATTCCATTCCATCCTACTTAGCCCTGTAGTCTGTGCCTTCATAACACTTTAACTGGCTCCGCCCTCCCCTCTTCCCTCCGTTACGAGCGGCTCTTGTCCGCTGCACTCCCCACCCCCCCATACACTCAGGCCTATGGGAGGCCTAACAAAAGCCAGCTCCCTACCTCTCACTATTTTCAGCTTATAGAATACCTCTTATCTTGGGGTAGAGACCACTTGTTACCTGTTATAAAAAATCGAGGCTTCTTTTCTATATGATCCAGTCACACATATTTCATAAATATAGTTTTACATTTTACATTTTATACTCAAGGTCATAAAGGTGGTGCTATAACTTATGTCAACTGTTGCCCTTCTGTTGTTGTCCTGAATATATTTCATGTCCTTGACTCTTACTGTCTTTTTTTATAAATATTGAACTACTATGGACTAGTTACTAAGATAACAAATATTACATTGGCGCACCAAAGTTGTAACCCTTGTCTGCCTTCCATATGTGAATTGTATCAGTTTCTTTATTGTTCTTGTTCCGTGCCTGGACATGCTCTCTATTGTATTGTTTTCACTCAATGCCTCAATAAAAAATTATTTAAAAAAAAAAATTTGAAACATGGTACATCTTTTCTTGATAAACTTGAAATGCTGTGATTTGTCATTTATTCAATTATTTTACAAAAATGTTTTTATTTATATACATAAATATGTGATTTTGTTCCCTTTTATGCTAAAGTTATATGTAATTGTTGATAGGATACATTATAGAATCTGTGCTTTACAAAATGCAAATACTTTTTCTGGGTTTAATAAGATCTCAGTTCTTTTTCCTCCTTTTCTTACAGCAGAGTTTTTGTGATTAGGTGTGGATTTCTTGAGAGACATCTTTATGGTTTTTGAGTAGCTATCCCGCTGTCATAAGAAGGGTTTCAAAAGAATGGTGCCCCTACTGTTTCAAGGCCTATTGTGCCTGTAATACAGCTTGAGAGGATCTAATGTTTGGACAATTAAATACAATAGACTAGTATACTCAACAGATACATAAGAAAAGTCTTTTAAAGATACAGTCTAGTAAAAATTAAACTTTTATGATTCAGATAGGATATGAAATTTTAAACAAATTTCCAATACACGTTTATCATCACATTTGCTTTGTTCTCTTGGTATTTTTAGTTGAAAGCTAAGCCTAGTTAGGCTCAAAAGATCTAAATAAAAAGGGCAGTCTGCAGAGACTTAGATACAAGGTAATTACAGAGGTAAAAAGTATATTATCAGTGTTGGTTATGCAAATTGGGAAATGGTTAATAAAGGGATTATCTATCTTTTTAAACAAAACAATTCTGGAGTAGATTGTCCCTTTAAATTTCACTGCCACTGGGGGGCAGAGCTGACCGCCAAAGCAGCAGGACCCCCTTTCAGGAGCTCCTGGTCTGGATTAACTTCTAGAAGATATTATATTGATTCTGCGGACATTAAAATCTTTAGCATATGATCTCAATATGCAGATCCTGTCGGATATCAATTTGGAGCAGTTCTGGACCCTGTATTTTGCATGTTTCCTGACCTATGATCTTTGGTGCGGCCACAAGGTTGCAAGTTAAAGACGTAACTTACTAGGCTGTTGTTATCAATTGATTAGACTTTGTGATGCTTAAGGCCTAGGCTGCCGAAATTGGGTAAAGCCACAAGAGCTACATATAATTACCACCCACCATAGATTTGACTACCATGGAGACTATTACTTTTCTGAGAGAAATAATTGATCTACTCATTACCTTTGTGGAGTCCCTTAGACCAGCA
This sequence comes from Bombina bombina, assembly GCF_027579735.1. Classification (NCBI taxonomy): domain Eukaryota; kingdom Metazoa; phylum Chordata; class Amphibia; order Anura; family Bombinatoridae; genus Bombina; species Bombina bombina. The sequence goes on along the minus strand of NC_069505.1, from coordinate 535,372,097 downwards.
TTTAATCCCCCTACAACAATTCCATCTGCAGAGGCTCCCCAGATTGACTTTCTCACTAAGCGAGCAGAGGACAGCGGTGCCTTTTTAGCAATGGTATTAATTGCCTACTTTACCTCCTGATATTTCATTACCTAAGCAAAGAAGCCAGACCCGGTTAGTGCTTTGGCAGGCTCAAACGACGGTAAGCCATGTGTCTATAAGCTTTTATAGTATTGTGCCCTCCTTTGTGAAGATTATTACAGGGGCTTTTATGGAGAGTCATTCAAGTGTACCTTGCAGGATATGAGTGGACACAGACAGCTCCACATTGTCTGAGACAAATCTACCAGGAGCACTTCAATGGAGATTAAAGGTTTATCTTTCGCTGCTGGGAGCCAGTGTGGCTTGTATGTCTCACAAACAGCTGGTGTGGGCTAGACTTGTAGAAGGTTGCACAAACTACAGACTTTGGTGCCGATTTATCAAGCTCCATATGGAGCTTGATGTCCCTATTTCCGTGTGAGCCTTCAGGCTTGCCGGAAACAGAAGTTATGAAGCAGTGGTCTAATGACCGCTGATCCATAACTTGTCCACCTGCTCTGAGGCCGTGGACAGACATCAACCCGATCGACTACGATAGGGTTGATTGAAACCCCCCAAAGGAGGCGGCATTGCACCAGCAGTTCACAAGAACTGCTGGTGCAATAATAAATGCATGATTCTAATACAACTACAGAAGTTGCAAAAAAAGTGTACACTTTAATAGCACTCACTCCCTGTATTATTAAATTATGTACATTTGCTGTGGTTAATTTGTACACAACAAAAAACACATTAAAACATAAACTTTAATAAGAATATATTAAGAATTGGGCTCACTTAAAAACCTTAGAAGGCTAGTCGTTGGTATAAATAATTTTGTCTGGGTTGTGCCAGTCGTTAATGAAAAATTAATTAAAGTATGACTGTCAGATAGATATGTTCTAGTTCACTCGGGGTAATGATACTATATGTATTTTGTGATTGAAGACCAATGTATTAGTACTCACATTAAGACCTATAATCATTCCTTATTGAGGACATGTAAGAAGTGAGTATAATACTCCATTGGTTCTGTTTAAATCACTTTAGGTATAGAGTAGAGTATCATCAAGGTTCCTGCGTAGTCATTAATAGGATACTGCAATAATAGTGAGCTGAATAACTTGTCAGTTATAATCAACCTATGAGGTCGGTTGTGAGTAGGATAAGTAATAATTGGTTCCAGCTAATGATACAATATAATGGCTATGATTAAACATCAATATGTGAGTAGTCTCTGTAGGACCTTTATAAAGTGTGGTCAATTATCTGTAGATAATGAATATAGTATCACAGCGATTATGTTTAAATCACATAAATGGGTAAGTGAAGTATTATAAGAGCCCTGTAGGTAAACGTTTTAGGGCAATTCAGAGGTTTATTAAATAGCTCTTTATTGTTGTCATAATGTATGTTTTGACTTAATATTGAATAAGTCCACTGTAACCTCTTAATGCAATCTTGCAAATAGTTAACCCTGAATAACGTGTGGGGTTATTATATCCTCTCTAGTTTCTGAGGAGTAATATTGTGCAAGTGTATTGTATCAATTTCTTGGCATCCTGTTAGAGAGCCATCTAAGGCAGGGTAATATTACTTATGAAGGTAAATATACTTAGTAATCATTTATACGTAATATACTGGCTTTCTGTAATGTATTTGTATAAAGAACAGAAATGTGGTTTTAGTACATTAGATACTACTTGGTATACGACCATTCAAACAGGTTATTGAATGGCTCATGTATTAGTTATTCTATATTTAAATCTTTGATTCAACTCATGTAAGATGCAGCTTTGTGTACAGACGTATATTGTGTTTCTGTTGCGATCTAACCTCTTAAGTTAAGTAACTTCAAGTACTTGTTTCTGCTGTATTATAATGTAACATCATGTCCTTGGTAGATAGCAGTTAAATAAGTACATATTGTATAAATAGTGCAACGGATTACCTATTCTCTCGTTGTGACAATTGTACAATCAAATGATGTTATAGGCTTAACAATGTAACATTTTTTAAAACCCTAATACCAATCTGAATTAGCTGTAACACACAGGAGATTTAAAACCTCCTATTAAATATTAATTGTTTCTAGATTGGCATAACTTTTGTGGTTAGATGTTTATAGATGGTAGTTCAATAAATTAATCAATATTATGCTGTGCAGCGTGTTATCCGTGTTTGCGTTATGGCATAAATTAAAAAGTTAGTGACTTGATAATATAACACGTACTCAACACAACAAGGTAGTAAGTTAGCTGCAGCAAACTAAGTTTGTATGACTATTATTCCTCATCGTGGAGCGGTTACTGAATAGCTAATGCAAGACATATTGTTCTCTAATTCAGTACTACAAGGCTGCTCCCGGTGAGTAGGACTGTCTGACTAATCTGAGTATATGATAATCATCAGCTCAGATATCAATTTTAACAACTAAACTAGCGCTTCTAGATTAAAACTGAGGGGTCTCAATATCCCCTGCTCCTCCTGACATGTTTCGCCGGGTATACCGGCTTTTTTGAAGGCGGGGCGCATTGGATTTCGCGGTCTTTTGTATTCTCATAACCACGCCTGTTGTGTTCTCATAGCGAATCAGATCCTGAGTTGTTTGCTCAGTATGACCTGATATATTGTTGCAATGACTGAATGTGGCATTTGAAGATAATCAACGTATAAGCACTGGGTCCGTAATTGCAAAAGTATACTAAATTACAGCTGACATCCCAATCCTTATTTGAGTATATGTCTCTGTCTGTGTCTGCTAATTATTTCACGGATACGTTGTTTGTACTGCTGTTTATTGTAATTATTTTTGGATTCCAATTTGTATGAGAAGTCCTTCATACATTCCAGATATATTTAAGGTGGTAGTAATGTGTTAAGAATAATTGTATAGCGTATATTAAAGGTATCTCTGGCTTTATTATTGTGTTTATACGTTAATGTGTTACATATATGGTCAACTTAATTCTTGCAATGTATTCTTTGTTACGAGATGTTGTCATGACATAGAAAAATAAATAAACATAAATATAAACATTACGAATTTTAATTCAGGTATGAGTAATTGAATGACCCCTATAAGAATAAGAATAAATAGTGATTTATAATTGATGATGTGAAATGAAATTATAAAGTGGATTTGAACTTTTGTGTGATATGAATATCTAAAAATAATTGGTGCTTAATTATGAAAATAAATACATTAAAAATTAAATTGTGAAGTGTAATTTTGTTGTGTTAAAGTTTGTGGCAGTTAAGAAATACATCCTACTTAGATGTGTGATTGTAAAGTGAATACTGTATTTGGAGACATTTTATTTGCCTCAATTTAATTCTGTGTGGTAGTGAACTGGGGTGTTGTTAACCTTGCATGGTTCATCTCTCTACAACTTTACCAATTTTTTTTTTATATTTTTTAGATTATAAATGTAGGACTAGAATTATATATAGTCCTAAGTATAAGTATGTTTAAGCTATGTCTATTGGTTGATATTATATACATTATTTAGTCTCCAAAAAGGAGAGTATTACTGAATTAGGAAGATAGTATTTAGAGGTAGCTGAAGACGTTGTTATTCTCATTTAGACCTGCTGGAGAAACCGAATTCATCAGATAGATCCAGCGACTTTCTCTTTTTAATAAAGCATCTTCCAAATTTACTCCCCTAATACCCAATGTAACTGTTTCCACTCCATGGCAACGTAATGCTGTAGTTTGCACTTTGTGGTATTGAAGAAAGTGAGATGCTACGCTTGTGATGTTTTTATGATCTGCCAAATCTTTTGCTGCATTTCTCACATGACATAAATCTTCAGTCATTCTAGAGCATAGTTTTCTGGTAGACATCCCAATGTAATACATGTTGCAGCTGCATGTAATGGCATAAATAATACCTGCAGTATTACAATTTATATGGGACTGAATAGTGTGTTTCTGACCAAATCTGTCTATTATAGATGTTGCTGGTAACATATATATATATTAATTTAATATATTCTTATTAAAGTTTATGTTTTAATGTGTTTTTTCTTGTGTACAAATTAACCACAGCAAACGTACATAATTTAATAATACAGGGAGTGAGTGCTATTAAAGTGTACACTTTTTTTGCAACTTCTGTAGTTGTATTAGAATCATGTAAATCGGTACACAGCACCTAAGGGCAACATTATTATTAATAAGGCCAAACCGACACGATAACTAGCCCTCCCCGTTATATCAATAGGAGTGCCATCACACCCCGCCTTTTCTGAGCAATAATAAATGCAGACAGCGTATGCTGTTGGCATTTATCGATGTGCAGCTTACATGATACGCTATATCGTATTGTGTCCGTTCGCACCATGATACATCTACCCCTTTGTCTGATTTATCAAAATAAGTTACTAATGGACATTCCTCGTATTTTTTTTTTCTGGCTTACAGTTGGTGGACATTTGCTTTTTCTTTATTTTAATTTCCTAGGCTGTTACTTTGTATTCAATAATACTATATGTGTGCTAGTACTATTAGTAAAGAAGATCTTCTGAATTTAAATGACATATAGTACTACCTGAACTAGTTGTGTAACATTTATTTCTCTGCATTATTTATATTTAGGATTTCTGTATTTATAATTTGTTATTTATCTAGCGTAGAATATTCCAGCCATATTTTATGTATGCTCCTGTTACTGTTTTATCATACCAGCCAGCCACCTAAGTTTTGTACTCAAATTTATTCATATTGTCTTACTGGAGAGCTATTCCAGAAACCTACCTTTGCTGCATAATAAGACCTTGTCTACTCTGCTTAATATTATCCCATAAGATATGTTCCAATGGTTACAGGATCTTATTGAGGCTCCTACATTTTACTCCTTTTATATATTCTTGAGGAGGAGTTTTCTCTTCCATAGCTTGAAAGGTCTTAAAGCTTCTGTAGGGGACGATAACTAGAACCTCTATATCTTGCTTTATAGCAGTTCCCTAGTATTAGAGGATTATGCGGATCCCTTGCATAGACATACTGTATATCCTTCTCAAGAAATCAATGATAGTTTAGTTATTTCTGGTTTCTATGTGTATCATTCCCATCTATTTAAATTGTTACCTATCTGTATAATATAGGATCTGCTCCTCAATCACAGAATTGCATAAGGGTCATGAGAGCTAATGGATGTGCATGACTGATAACACCCTTCTTATAGATCTGCTGTGATTTGAGCCATAATTTCCTACCTAAGGCTACTCTACACCTAGGTTTATCTGTCCTATGACCCTCCATTGTTACGTTTACACCAGTCTAGCTTGAATAGACTCCTACAGCTTATAAAGTGGGTGTTTAATCTTATGCAATACATTATACCTGTTTTTTTACATAAACAGGTTTGCTGTATATAAGTTTAAGAAAAATAAATAGTGGTTACAAATAAGAGTTCCTAATAACATTGTAAAAATTAGTTCTGTAATGGGAGGCCCAAAAGTGGTCTCTTCAAGTCTCAAAAGCTTCTATTACTTTCATTACCAACTTAGATGAGTTCCAAGAGTGGTCTATAAGTTCCATTACAAGGCTTACATATTGATTGTCATTCTATATAAGGTTACCTACAACTTCTATCATAAATGCTTTAATTTTGTGATACTAACTGGCAGAGGCGTAACTAGAAACTACAGGGCAAAGGTGCAAGACTCTAAAAAGCCCCCCCCCCCAAAAAAAAAAAAAGAAGTGAATTTGATACATATCTTTTTTTTTTTTTTTACATTTAACACAGAAAAAAAATGTGAATCATATTACGTCTGCAAAAGGAGGTACCCTGTGCCCACAGTCTGTGAGATGGTCTGACCCCCTATTACTGTATATAGTGACACTGTTTAACCCACCAGTACTGTATATAGTGAGTCAGTGACACAGTCTGTAATCTGACGGTGAGATGGCTGGCCTGACCCTACCTGCCCCAGTACTTTATAAAGTGACACAGTAGTCTGTGACATAGTCCAGCCCTCCCCATACTATAAATAGTGGTACTTTATAGTGACACTGTTTACCCCCTCCCCCCATGCTGTAGTAACAAGGTCTGTAATTTGCAGGTTTTACAAACATACACACACACACACACACATGCATAAATACACACACAGTCACATACATACACACACACATACATGCATAAACACACACACAGTCACATACATACACACACACATACATGCATAAATACACACACAGTCACATACATACACACACACATACATGCATAAATACACACAAAGTCACATATATACACACATACACACACACACACACACACATAAACACCAATTTTAAAACAGAAAGACTAACCCCTGTAGTCAGAGACACTAGTGAAGCATCATGTCACACTCACAAGATATCAGTGCAGGCAGTGGTCAATGTTTTTCATTAAAAAAAAATTTAAGCTGGGCCTCTGCACTTCCTGTAGTTTCGACCCTGCTAACTGGGATGTGACCTCTATTATTTTTGTATTGGATAATGTGTAACATGCTATACTTCTGTACCGTATTATATCCCTTTTCTTTTCTTACACATATTGTATGTATCCAAAGTTAAAACCTCAATAAAAATATTAAAAATAACTTCACTGCCACTATATCATGTGACAGCCATAAGCAAATCACAGACTCATATACATATACACTGTGAACTCTTCCACGTGCTCAGCAGAAGCTTGTGCCTGAGAAAGTGTGCATAGAAAAGATTGCTCACATTTTGATGATAAAAATAAATAAATCATATGCTCTGTCTGATTCATGAAAGTTACATTTTTCCGTTAAGCCTTAATTGTACTAACCTTTATTTTTCTTCTATTTGCAGTGTGTGTTGTTTGTGTATTGAGTTACTTCATTAGATTGCTATTTGACTCCCAAAACGGACCTTTGCTTCCTTGACTCTGATTTATGTTATACCTCTGATTCGTGTTACACCTCTGATTCGTTTTACACATCTGATTCGTGTTATACCTCTGATTCGTGTTACACCTTTGATTTGTGTTACACTTCTGATTTGTGTTACACCTCTGATTCGTGTTACACCTCTGATTCGTGTTATACCTCTGATTTATGTTATACCTCTGATTCGTGTTACACCTCTGATTTGTGTTACACCTCTGATTTGTGTTACACCTCTGATTTGTGTTACACCTCTGATTTATGTTATACTTCTGTTTTATGTTATACCTCTGATTTATGTTATAACTCTGATTTATGTTATACTTCTGATTTGTGTTACTCCTCTGATTTATGTTATACTTCTGATTTGTGTTACACCTCTGATTTATGTTATACCTCTGATTTATGTTACACCTCTGATTCGTGTTACACCTCTGATTCATGTTATACCTCTGATTTATGTTATACCTCTGATTTATGTTATACTTCTGATTTATATTATACTTCTGATTTATGTTATACCTCTGATTTATGTTATACCTCTGATTTATGTTATACTTCTGATTTATGTTATACCTCTGATTTATGTTATACTTCTGATTTATGTTATACCTCTGGGGAAGTCTCCCTATGGGTGATGGGGGAAACCAGACGTGGACTCCTTGCCCAGTGTGCTTAGAGGAATGTGGCTGGGATCAGACTGATATACTTCAGGAAAGTTTTCTTCAGTGAAAAGCACACTGGTCTAAAAGAGGCTGCTTCCGGGTGGTAAATCGCCATAGAACAAGCCACTGAGCTGTTGTTCGTTCCTGGTAGAGCGCTTCTCTCTTTGTATGCAAATTATTATGACCCTGGGGAAGTCTCCCTATGGGTGATGGGGGAAACCAGACGTGGACTCCTTGCCCAGTGTGCTTAGAGGAATGTGGCTGCACCTCACTGACGAGGCCCATAGGAGGCCGAAACGATCATCTGGGTTTGTCATGTTCCTTGTTCAGAGGAGAATTGCCTGGTATTTCGGGGCTGGACTGACCTTACTTGGCGGGATCAGACTGATATACTTCAGGAAAGTTTTCTTCTGTGAAAAGCACACTGGTCTAAAAGAGGCTGCTTCCGGGTGGTAAATCGCCATAGAACAAGCCACTGAGCTGTTGTTCGTTCCTGGTAGAGCGCTTCTCTCTTTGTATGCAAATTATTATGACCCTGGGGAAGTCTCCCTATGGGTGATGGGGGAAACCAGACGTGGACTCCTTGCCCAGTGTGCTTAGAGGAATGTGGCTGCACCTCACTGACGAGGCCCATAGGAGGCCGAAACGATCGTCTGGGGTTGTCATGTTCCTTGTTCAGAGGAGAATTGCCTGGTATTTCGGGGCTGGACTGACCTTACTTGGCGGGATCAGACTGATATACTTCAGGAAAGTTTTCTTCTGTGAAAAGCACACTGGTCTAAAAGAGGCTGCTTCCGGGTGGTAAATCGCCATAGAACAAGCCACTGAGCTGTTGTTCGTTCCTGGTAGAGCGCTTCTCTCTTTGTATGCAAATTATTATGACCCTGGGGAAGTCTCCCTATGGATGATGGGGGAAACCAGACGTGGACTCCTTGCCCAGTGTGCTTAGAGGAATGTGGCTGCACCTCACTGACGAGGCCCATAGGAGGCCGAAACGATCGTCTGGGGTTGTCATGTTCCTTGTTCAGAGGAGAATTGCCTGGTATTTCGGGGCTGGACTGACCTTACTTGGCGGGATCAGACTGATATACTTCAGGAAAGTTTTCTTCTGTGAAAAGCACACTGGTCTAAAAGAGGCTGCTTCCGGGTGGTAAATCGCCATAGAACAAGCCACTGAGCTGTTGTTCGTTCCTGGTAGAGCGCTTCTCTCTTTGTATGCAAATTATTATGACCCTGGGGAAGTCTCCCTATGGGTGATGGGGGAAACCAGACGTGGACTCCTTGCCCAGTGTGCTTAGAGGAATGTGGCTGCACCTCACTGACGAGGCCCATAGGAGGCCGAAACGATCGTCTGGGGTTGTCATGTTCCTTGTTCAGAGGAGAATTGCCTGGTATTTCGGGGCTGGACTGACCTTACTTGGCGGGATCAGACTGATATACTTCAGGAAAGTTTTCTTCTGTGAAAAGCACACTGGTCTAAAAGAGGCTGCTTCCGGGTGGTAAATCGCCATAGAACAAGCCACTGAGCTGTTGTTCGTTCCTGGTAGAGTGCTTCTCTCTTTGTATGCAAATACCTCTGATTAATGTCATACCTCTGATTTATGTTATACTTCTGATTTATGTTATACCTCTGATTTATGTTATACTTTTGATTTATGTTATACCTCTGATTTATGTTATACTTCTGATTTATGTTATACCTCTGATTTATGTCATACCTCTGATTTATGTTATACCTCTGATTTATGTTATACCTCTGATTTATGTTATACTTCTGATTTATGTTATACTTCTGATTTATGTTATACCTCTGATTTATGTCATACCTCTGATTTATGTTATACCTCTGATTTATGTTATACCTCTGATTTATGTCATACCTCTGATTTATGTTATACCTCTGATTTATGTTATACTTCTGATTTATGTTATACCTCTGATTTATGTCATACCTCTGATTTATGTTATACCTCTGATTTATGTTATACCTCTGAATTATGTCATACCTCTGATTCATGTCACACCTCTGATCTGTGTTATACCTCTGATTTATGTCATACCTCTGATTTATGTTATACTTCTGATTTATGTTATACCTCTGATTTATGTCATACCTCTGATTTATGTTATACTTCTGATTTATGTTATACCTCTGATTTATGTCATACCTTTGATTTATGTTATACTTCTGATTTATGTCATACCTCTGATTTATGTCATACCTCTGATTTATGTTATACCTCTGATTTATGTTATACCTCTGATTTATTTTATACCTCTGATTTATGTTATACCTCTGATTTATGTTATACCTCTGATTTATGTTATTGATTTTTGCTTCTTTCTTTTATTATATTTAGGGTTCAGAGTTTTAGAGTTTTCTGTTTTTCTTTTTTTCAATGTTATTTAGTTTTCTGTTTTTATTTTTTTATTTTGGTTTGTTTGATACTACACTATTCAATTTGTACTGTATTTGACCATGTTTGTTTGACTTGGACTGGTTTTTATTTCCTCTTTACTTCCCTGCTGGGCTGTTTGTGATCTTGGTGGCTTTCCTGCCTTCACTTTTACTATTATTCTCACCTTGTTGCTGTGCTGTATAAGAGATCCAGATAGGCATGTGCATTCATGTTTTTTTCTGCTTAAACAAATGCTGTATATGGTCACCAACAGCAGCATTAAGCTCTTTTCAGAGCTGGAGAAATCACTGAGAGCTCACTCGCTCTCTCTAATTGACAGTCGCTCGAGTGAAGGGGTGGGCATTACACACTCAGTGGGGTGTGTAATGATGCATAGGGCCAGCGGGCGAACAGATCTGCTGCCCATATGCAGCGAAGGTGTGCAGACAGCTTCTCAAGTTGAGATGTTGTCCGAATGCCTTTTAATACATGAGGCCCTTTGTGTGTTGCACTTTCACACAAAGAAATACGGCTTTGAAAAGATCTGAATGTCAATGGCCATATTCAGCATTTGTTGTTAAAGGTAAAGTCAATGCCAAAAATGCAATTGTTTTAAAAAAGATAGACAATCCCTTTATTTAGCATTCCCCACTTTGGCATAACCAACACTGTTATATTAATATACTTTTTACCTCCAGACTTGCATTTTAGCCAATCAGTGCCGCCTCACTCCACTGGAGTGAGTACAATGTTATCTATATGGCACACATGAACAAACAGTACATGTTATTAGTTATTCAAAGATAGACAGTGAGATAAGAGATAGGGCTAGCCTTTAACAACAAATACCAAGAGAAAAAAATGTAAATTTGATGATAAAAGGAAATTGGAAAGTTGCTTAAAGGAATAGAAAAGTCAAAATTAACCTTGCATGATTCAGATAGAGCAGGTCATTTTAAGACACTTTTAAATTTACTTCTATTTTAAAATGTGCTTCGTTCTCTTAGTATCCCTTGTTAAAAAATGAATACGCACATATCATACACTAGTGTTTGCTGCTGCTAATTGGTGCCTGCACACATTTGTCTCTTGTGATTGGCTAAATAGATATTTACAGCTTCCTGTCAGTAGTGCAATGCTGTCCCTTCAGCAATGGATAACAAGAGAATGAAGAAAATGTGATAATAGAATTAAATTGGAAAGTTTTTTAAAATGGTATGTTCTATCTGAATCATAAAAGAACATTTTAGGGTTTACCATCCCTTTAATATTACATGTCCTAACTAAATCATGAAAGTTTAATTTAGACTTTACTGAACCTTTAAATAAATAAAAAATCATGAATGCACATGCCTAGTTCCAGACTTCTTGCAGCTATCACCTACTATCAATTAGAGATGTGCATTTGTCACAGAAATCGAATTTTCGTTTCATTTAAACGAAATTAAAATCAGAATGAATGCACCAACGAAAATAAAGAAAACAAAAAAATACTAAACATTCCTTTATTTCACAGGAAGGATATTGCTTTGTTTCTGTGTGTTTTACAGGAAGGATTTATGGTAAGTAGGACTATTGATTCCAGCTTGGAATTATCAAGTAATATCAGTTTCTTGACCTGACCATGGAGTAACCTAATCCTTACCAGGAAAGAGCTTTGCTTTTATAACTCCTTCACAAAATGGTTACCTATATCATTTAAAAAGGCATGAAACCCCAAAATGTTTTAAACACTTTCCTAATTGTCTTCTATTATCAAATTGTCTTTTGTTCATTTGGTATCTTTTGTTGAAAAGCAGTAACGTAATCTTAGGAACGTGCCTAGATCACTATATGGCAGCAGTTTTGCTGGAATGCTATGCATTTGCAAGAGGACTAGATGGCAGCACTATTTCCTGCCATGAAGTGCTACAGATGTCTACCTAGGTATCTCATCAACAAAGAATACCGTGGGAACTAATCAAATTTGATAATAGAAATAAATTGGAAACTTTATTTAGAATTGTATGCTCTGTCTGAATCCCAAAAGAAGATTCTTGGATTTCATATAATTTTCAAGTGCCTCTTATGATTTTCAAGTGCCTCTTATGTATCAAAATAGCTGTGGCAAGTGATTTTGTATGGTGGGTGCCCATATTTTCAACATGGTTTTGCTTCTACACTTAAATATGAACAGTGGTTATAGTGTAGCAAGTAAGAGACGATTTGTGCATTTCCACAAATTATATTTACTGACAAAATTACAGGAGAAATGTGTAGCCAATAGCATTAAAGGGAGATTCTACACCAGAATTGTTATTGTTTAAAAAGACAGATAATCCTTTTATTACCCATTCCACAGTTTTGCATAACCAACACAGTTATATTAATATACTTTTTACCTCTATAGATATACCTTGTCTGAATCATGAACGTTTATATCTGACTAGACTGTCTCTTTAAGCTAGCGTATAATGCAGATTTGCTTGTGTAGACAGTTTTTTTCCCCACAATCCATTTGCTGTATGACAGTTCTTCACAGGCAGGCAAGTTCCTGCATACTCAGGTAGAGAGGCATAGTGATATATATATATATATATATATATATATATATATATATATATATATATATATATATATATATATAAATATTTATATATATGCATTACTGGTGCATAGTTACCTTGATGACTCACTGCTTCACGTTGCTGTTGTATATTAAGATTTCTTATATACGGTTGTGCTCCAGTGTTGGCTTTCAGTCACATTATTAGTTAACAATTGCTATTTTTGATAATATGTTGACGTTTTAAAAGTGAAACATATTCCATTAATAGATTGCATATATAGCACACAATACTGGGTCTCACACAACAGAAATATGGTTTGATTATCAGTATAGGCAGCCACAAATCAGCAGCTACTGAGCCTATGCATGTATGCTATTTTAACAAAGGATGTCAAGAGAATGAAGCAAATTAGATAACATAAGTACATTTTAAAATTATATGTTCTTTCTAAATCATGAAATAAATATTTTGGTCTCATATCCCTTTAAAGTATTATATGGAGGAGTAATTACAGCCTTGAAATAAATTAGCCTAGTGGTATATTGATTGCTTTAGCGATATTATATCTAACCTGATATTAATTTAAATTGACATTAAACACACAGCATTTTTTTAAAAGCATAGTATTGAAGCTATTCCGCTCCTCCCTCTAGTCGCAGATACAGCCATGTTGAAATCTAGATTTCCCTACATTCCAGTGCTGCTGTGTTTGCAAATCTCCTTAAGATACCTACAGTGTAATCTAGGTTTCAAAATGGTGGCACACATGTATTTAAGTGTATAGTGCCCCCCTAACAGGTTTTTCTAGAGATTACCAAAAGAAATGTAGAAAAGGATAAAGAAACTTGCTTTAAGAAAACACAATATTAAAACCATATTTTGATCAAATATATTATATATTAACTGTGATAGCTGATATGGTCAATTAGCTATATCTGTATGTGTTACTAAAGAGATGTGGAAGCCAACTTTAAACTTTCATGATTTAAATAGGGGGTCCCAGTTATCAGATGTTGGGGGGGCACAGGGTTTCTACGTAAGGAATCTGACCGCTTAAAATACTGCTACCATATAGTTCTCAAGATTATGCACGCTCCTTCTACTGCAGTATGTTCTCATGGATGGGAGCAATGTTTTCATAATGAACAAAACGAGACAGAGGTTGCTTTGATAACGTAAAGATTTTTTTTTTAATTTTGTGTGTTTTAAAGTTTAATTTTTGCTTACACGGCTGTTAAGATTTCAATCAAGCTAATCGTATTTGTGTGTGTTTTTGTGGTCTGGTTTTAAAGATTGATCTCTAGCAATCAATCTGTTAAAACGAATGTCAGATTTCAAGAATGAGTGCCAGGTTTTTAAAAATACTATTAAAAACAGGGGCACTTTAATTCATGAAAGATTACATTGCAGTGGTTTTGTTAAAATACTTACCTTTTCTTCTTGAAGCCAGAGAAGCGATTCCCCCTCTTGCCACTCGTCACTTCATACGTCAGCAATGACGAATACGGCTTCCTCCAATCACGGCGTTGCTTCAGGCAATGATTCCCCTGGGTGGGAAGCCATGATTAGAGGATGCCGTATTTATCATTGCTGACGTAAGAAGAGACGAGCGTCAGGAGGGAGAACCACCTCTCCGGCTTCAAGAAGAAAAGGTAAGTATTTCAAGAAAACCGGTGAAATGTAAACTTTCATGAAAGTGCCTCTGTTTCTAATAGTATTTTTAAAAACCGGACACTCATTCTTGAAAGTTGACATTCACTTTAAAAGACATTTTTAGCGCTTATCATGTGACAATGGACCACGATAAAATCTTAGATGCTTTTCATTTGACAACAATTTTAAATCGTATTCCAATCCACAATAACAGCTAATGAAGGTTAAATAAAGTTACACAAATAAAATATAAATATTTTGTGTCCCTTAGAGGACCAGTGTTTTTAATATATGTAATGACCATTTTGATTATGAATGTGTTAAGTATCCCAGCTTGTTATGCAAATGTTGTGTACAGGAGCATATCAGTAAAGAAGTCCACAACACACTTAAAAAATGAGATAATAGCTTGTTTTGTCCAATAAAAAAAAAACATTTAACTACTTTGCAATCGTCACTTAATCATTGGTTTATTAAGGAATGTGTCTATGTACTTTACAACAATTCCAGATACGTTACTGCAGATTTTCTGCATCAGAAATAGGAAATCCAGACATGTAATTACATTGTAATGGCATCTGTTTATAGTGTAGAGGTGAGGTTAGAATATTGGTTTAAATTTTGGCCCCTTTTGACAAAATTGAAAAATGGTTAACCATTTATTTAAGCATTACAATTGCCAACTGAGGACCAGATTATGAGTGCTGCACAAACAGTTGATACCGGGTTTATCGTGGCTGTTTGAAAGTAAACGTGTTCACTCAAGCGCAATTGAATATAACGTGCGTCAGGTTAGCACTACTTCAGAGCTCTGGTTAACTGTTACGCTTGAACAAAATGTTGCACAAAAACCATATGTGTGTGTCAATATATGTGTACATATGTATTTATATGTGTATAGATGTATTTACAAACATATATACACATATAAAACACCTAAATACATGTACACATATATGTCTATGACTAAATATGTACTGTATATGTATATATATATATATATATTTATTACATTATATATGTTTATATGAATGTATATATGTATTTACATGTGTATATATGTATTTACAGACATACTGTATACACATATAAACACATAAGTACATATGTATACATATATAGAAGTGCATTAGAACCCTTTGTATTTAAGTAGCTGAAAACATGTAATAAAGTGTTTAACTGTTTGTACTGTAAATATTTCACATTCCAATGTTATTCATATATATATTCCTATGTATATCTCTATCTATCTATCTATCTATCTATCTATCTATCTATCTATCTATCTATCTATCTATATGCAAATACATATTTCACCAAAAATCCATCATATATACAATGTATATATATATATATATATATATATATAAATATGTATTTTGAGTAAATATAATATATTCTGCTATGTGAAGTGCATTGGAATGTGAAATAATATTTAATGTTGGGTTAGCGCACTTGCAATCAGATTTGTGTGACTTTTTGGGAGTTACATTTTTTTCCATTTTTCACGCTCCATTGAAGTCTATGGGAGAATATGTTAACGTTATCACAATATTGTGACTGGCTTTTTGTGCATTGGATTAGCTTGTAATACAACACAATGGCCTAAATTTGGAGTTCGGCAGTAAAAGGGCTGTTAACGCTCCGCGGGCTTTTTTCTGGCCGCACCATAAATTTAACTCTGGTATCGAGAGTTCAAACAAATGCTGCGTTAGGCTCCAAAAAAGGAGCGTAGAGCATTTGTACCGCAAATGCAACTCTCGATACCAGAGTTGCTTACGGACGCGGCCGGCATCAAAAACGTGCTCGTGCACGATTCTCCCATAGGAAACAATGGGGCTGTTTGAGCTGAAAAAAAACCTAACACCTGCAAAAAAGCAGCGTTCAGCTCCTAACACAGCCCCATTGTTTCCTATGGGGAAACACTTCCTACGTCTGCACCTAACACTCTAACATGTACCCCGAGTCTAAACACCCCTAACCTTACACTTATTAACCCCTAATCTGCCGCCCCCGCTATCGCTGACCCCTGCATTACACTTTTAACCCCTAATCTGCCGCTCCGTAAACCGCCGCAACCTACGTTATCCCTATGTACCCCTAATCTGCTGCCCCTAACACCGCCGACCCTATGTTATATTTATTAACCCCTAATCTGCCCCCCACAACGTCGCCGACACCTACCTACACTTATTAACCCCTAATCTGCCGAGCGTACCTGAGCGCTACTATAATAAAGTTATTAACCCCTAATCCGCCTCACTAACCCTATCATAAATAGTATTAACCCCTAATCTGCCCTCCCTAACATCGCCGACACCTACCTTCAATTATTAACCCCTAAACTTCCGATCGGAGCTCACCGCTATTCTAATAAATGTATTAACCCCTAAAGCTAAGTCTAACCCTAACACTAACACCCCCCTAACTTAAATATAATTTACATCTAACGAAATAAATTAACTCTTATTAAATAAATTATTCCTATTTAAAGCTAAATACTTACCTGTAAAATAAACCCTAATATAGCTACAATATAAATTATAATTATATTGTAGCTATTTTAGGATTAATATTTATTTTACAGGCAACTTTGTAATTATTTTAACCAGGTACAATAACTATTAAATAGTTAAGAACTATTTAATAGTTACCTAGTTAAAATAATAACAAATTTACCTGTAAAATAAATCCTAACCTAAGATATAATTAAACCTAACACTACCCTATCAATAAAATAATTAAATAAACTACCTACAATTACCTACAATTAACCTAACACTACACTATCAATAAATTAATTAAACACAATACCTACAAATAAATACAATTAAATAAACTAGCTAAAGTACAAAAAATAAAAAAGAACTAAGTTACAGAAAATAAAAAAATATTTACAAACATAAGAAAAATATTACAACAATTTTAAACTAATTACACCTACTCTAAGCCCCCTATAAAATAACAAAGCCCCCCAAAATAAAAAATTCCCTACCCTATTCTAAATTAAAAAGTTACAAGCTCTTTTACCTTACCAGCCCTGAACAGGGCCTTTGCGGGGCATGCCCCAAGAGTTCAGCTCTTTTGCCTGTAAAAAAAAACATACAATACCCCCCCCCAACATTACAACCACCACCCACATACCCCTAATCTAACCCAAACCCCCCTAAATAAACCTAACACTAATCCCCTGAAGATCTTCCTACCTTGTCTTCACCATCCAGGTATCACCGATCCGTCCTGGCTCCAAGATCTTCATCCAACCCAAGCGGGGGTTGGCGATCCATAATCCGGTGCTGAAGAGGTCCAGAAGAGGCTCCAAAGTCTTCCTCCTATCCGGCAAGAAGGGACATCCGGACCGGCAAACATCTTCTCCAAGCGGCATCTTCGATCTTCTTCCATCCGGTGCGGAGCGGGTCCATCTTGAGAGCAGGCGACGCGGATCCATCCTCTTCTTCCGATGTCTCCCGACTAATGACGGTTCCTTTAAGGGACGTCATCCAAGATGGCGTCCCTCGAATTCCGATTGGCTGATAGGATTCTATCAGCCAATCGGAATTAAGGTAGGAATTTTCTGATTGGCTGATGGAATCAGCCAATCAGAATCAAGTTCAATCCGATTGGCTGATCCAATCAGCCAATCAGATTGAGCTCGCATTCTATTGGCTGTTCCGATCAGCCAATAGAATGCGAGCTCAATCTGATTGGCTGATTGGATCGGCCAATCGGATTGAACTAGATTCTGATTGGCTGATTCCATCAGCCAATCAGAAAATTCCTACCTTAATTCCGATTGGCTGATAGAATCCTATCAGCCAATCGGAATTCGAGGGACTAGTTTATTTAATTGTATTTATTTGTAGGTATTGTGTTTAATTAATTTATTGATAGTGTAGTGTTAGGTTAATTGTAGGTAATTGTAGGTAGTTTATTTAATTATTTTATTGATAGGGTAGTGTTAGGTTTAATTATATCTTAGGTTAGGATTTATTTTACAGGTAAATTTGTTATTATTTTAACTAGGTAACTATTAAATAGTTCTTAACTATTTAATAGCTATTGTACCTGGTTAAAATAATTACAAAGTTGCCTGTAAAATAAATATTAATCCTAAAATAGCTACAATATAATTATAATTTATATTGTAGCTATATTAGGGTTTATTTTACAGGTAAGTATTTAGCTTTAAATAGGAATAATTTATTTAATAAGAGTTAATTTATTTCGTTAGATGTAAATTATATTTAAGTTAGGGGGGTGTTAGTGTTAGGGTTAGACTTAGCTTTAGGGGTTAATACATTTATTAGAATAGCGGTGAGCTCCGATCGGAAGTTTAGGGGTTAATAATTGAAGGTAGGTGTCGGCGATGTTAGGGAGGGCAGATTAGGGGTTAATACTATTTATTATAGGGTTAGTGAGGCAGATTAGGGGCTAATAACTTTATTATAGTAGCGCTCAGGTCCGCTCGGCAGATTAGGAGTTAATAAGTGTAGGCAGGTGTCGGCGACGTTGTGGGGGACAGATTAGGGGTTAATAAATATAATATAGGGGTCGGCGGTGTTAGGGGCAGCAGATTAGGGGTACATAGGGATAACGTAGGTGGCGGCGCTTTGCGGTCGGAAGATTAGGGGTTAATTATTTCAAGTAGCTGGCGGCGATGTTGTGGGGGGCAGATTAGGGGTTAATAAATGTAATATAGGGGTCGGCGGGGTTAGGGGCAGCAGATTAGGGGTACATAAGTATAACGTAGGTGGCGGTCGGCAGATTAGGGGTTAAAATTTTTAATCGAGTGGCGGCGATGTGGGGGGAGCTCGGTTTAGGGGTACATAGGTAGTTTATGGGTGTTAGTGTACTTTAGGGTACAGTAGTTAAGAGCTTTATGAACCGGCGTTAGCCAGAAAGCTCTTAACTCCTGCTATTTTCAGGCGGCTGGAATTTTGTCGTTAGAGCTCTAACGCTCACTGCAGAAACGACTCTAAATACCGGCGTTAAAAAGATCCCATTGAAAAGATAGGATACGCAAATGGCGTAGGGGGATCTGCGGTATGGAAAAGTCGCGGCTGTAAAGTGAGCGTTAGACCCTTTAATCACTGACTCCAAATACCAGCGGGCGGCCAAAACCAGCGTTAGGAGCCTCTAACGCTGGTTTTGACGGCTACCGCCGAACTCCAAATCTAGGCCAATATGAGCAAAAAGCCAAAGTCGAGCACAGCTAGTGTTCGAGCAGGAGCGATAAATAGTGCTTCACTTGTAGTCTAGCCCTGAGATAGTAAATGTTAAAAATTTGTTCTAGAAAAATTACCTCTCATTTTAAAATTTGTAGCTGTCGCTTTAGTGTATTTTTGACCTCTCTATTTTTTAAGCTGTATATCAGTGGGTTTATCAAAGGAAGACCAACAGTGATAATGAGAGAAAAAAGTTTCTTAGGTTGGATGCTTGATGCTGAAGTTGGCGTGAGGTATAAACAAAGCAAAGTCACATAGAAAAGTACTACAACAGTGAGATGGGAGGAACATGTGTAGAAAGTTTTGCGTTTACCACTGCTGGAGCGTATTTTCATTATTGTGTTAATAATGAAGATGTAAGAAGTGAAGATAAGAATAAATGGGGTGAGACAGAAAAATACCGCTTCAGTAAGGATCATGATTTCCAAAGATGTGGTGTCACTGCAAGAGATTTTCAGAAGAGGTACAAGGTCACAGTAAAAGTGTTCAACGATATTGGATTTATAACAAGACAATCTGGACAACAGCAGAATTTGAGGTATGAGTTCTAGAAAACCAGACACCCAAGAGGCAATAGCCAACAGTCCACAGACTTTAGTTTTCATGATCATTGGATAATGCAATGGGTTACAAATGGCTACATATCGATCATAGCTCATGGCTGTTAGTATAAAAATTTCAATGCCAGTGAAAGATAAATACAGAAATACTTGAGTTATACAAGCAAAGGAGGAAATGGTTTTATCTCCAGATACAAAGCTACTAAGGAACTTAAGTAGAGTTACAGAGGTAGAAGACATATCCATGAGGGACAAGTTTCCTAGAAAAAAATACATGGGAGTGTGTAGTTGAGAATCCAGGCATACAAGCAAAATAATGAACATATTACCACCAAGAGTAATTAGATAAATTAGAAGAATAAAAAAAAAGATTGGAGCCTGAAGTTCAGGAATGTCTGAAATCCCTTCAAGAATGAAAAATGTCACTATGGTCTGGTTTTCTCTCTCCATAACTCTAGATTGGCTGGCTGCTAAGAAAATAAACAATTTAACTCATTTAAGTGGACAATGACCTACACAGAACTTTTAGGCAATTGCAATGTCTTTAAATTTATTTTTTTGTAATCTGATAGATGTCTATATAACCTAATATACTATATGGCCAAAAGTATGTGGACCCAGTTTGGAACACTGTTGTCAGAGAAGGAACAGATAGACAACTTCTATGCACGATGTGCTTTAGCACTGAGGGGCACCACTCTCTGATATTGCATGGTCTACCTCTTCTTGGCCAGGCTGTTGCTCATTGTGGCAAATTTGGCATCCTATGACAGTACCATATTTAAAGTCACTTACCCATTGTACTGTCAATGTTTGTCTATGGAGATTTAATGTCTATAAGCTTATTTTATGCACCTGATACCAATTTGTGTGGCTGAAACACCTGAATTTATTAATTAGTTGGGGTGCCCACATGATTTTGGCCATATACTGTAGAGTACATCCAAGCTAAGAATCCAGAAAGCAGGGATGTCACTCACAGAATAATTAGACCCTTGGAACTAACTCATAATGAATGTAATTTGAAATTAAAATAAGATATTAATTAAAATATATAGAGCCTGAAAAACTTGACAGGACAGATTAAAAATCCAGTTGTAGACCTCAAAAAGGGTTAACCATAAATATCTAGATTGTAATAAGGCTCTATGGAAAGCCGCATTTAAAAGGGGACTGTGAGAGAAAAAATAAACTTTTATGATTCAGACAAAGCATACAATTTAGCATAAATTTTTTTTAAAAAAAATCTACTTTGATTATCAAATTTACCTCTTGGTATTGTTTGCTGAAACTTAGCCCTTTTTCATGAGAATTTACTGATGCAGGCTCAAGACTATATGCAGGCTCAAGACTATATGCATGTCTTTAATAGTTTTTGTATAATACTGTTATAGATGTTTTAAGCACTGTTGCCATATATTTTTCAAAATGTGCACACTCCAGTATGCACTCAGGGAGAAAAGCTAACTTAAGATACAGAATAACCATCATTTTGACTTGAATGTCCCTTTAATATAAAAGAAACCAATGTGAGGAAAATATAATCATATTGCAATGATTTTTGTGTTGCTTCAAGCTTTATAATCCCTTTTTGTTAATGTTTTATTTTAAGGGATCCATTTAAGGAGCCAACTCTTAACTGGCATTTCTAAATCCCCCCTAGACTTATCCAACCTGGGTAATTGATGGCCGTGAGAGAGTAAGAGGCAGGGGTGCACATTTCTTGTGCAATAATAAATGCGGGCAGTGTATTGATGCCCACTATTAGCAATGTAGGGCAGAGATGTCCACCATTGTACCCCTATGTCACACTTGCACTGCTGTGATTGTCATAATTGTCATAATTAGTACAATCTTATAACCAGGCTTTCAAACGGGATTACGCAATTGTGAATTTTAAAGGAACCTATTGCAATTTTTCAGTCCTCACCACTGCTAAACCATCTGTTTTTCATTTGTATCTTGGCATGAATGGGAATACTTATTGATCAGTAACAATATTGTTACTTTCAAAAGCATTGATTTTTACAATAACTCCATTTATTGATATAATAGCACTGATTTGTGATTTGGCATGATCTTAAAACAAAAAGAAGACTACAGGTTTATATTATATGCACTTATGATATCTTCTTATACTGGATTTTAACAGAACTGAAACTGTAAAGCATACGCCTGCTCCATTGCACCATGCTATTTGCATAGAAGATTTCACAATTATGCCTTTGTGACCTAGTTTTCATAGGGAATGTGCCTTCATGTAAACGTCCAAACACATTTCTCACATTGCATTTTATAATGTGTGCACCTGAATCATTGAACATCTTATTGTGATTGCCCTTTTCTATGCAGATATGCTGCAAGGAAGTGGGTTTACCCTTTACTTATTCACTACTATTAAAAACCTGTATAAGATGATATCATAATAAGTCCATGAAATAAAACCTTCTGATCTTCATCTTGTTTGAGATCACTCCAAACTGGAAAATGGTTATTTAAATCAATAAATGGTATTGTTGTAAAAATCAATCATTGTAAAATATTAATGTCCAGATTACAAGTGGCACGCTATTGTTAGCGTGAGTTGCAATAAGCAATATCGCGACTGCGCTGACTTGTCCACATATTTCAAGTTGAAATTTACGCTTGTGTTAGCGCAACTGACGACATTGCATTTTACAGTGCTTGCACCTACATCATTGAACGTCTATATGTGATTGTGCCTGCTATGCAGATATGCTGTAAGGAAGCATATAAATAGATATATACAGATATATAGGAATATCTATTTATAAATACATAGAACATATTCTGCTATGTGCAAAACATATTTACAGTAAATACATAGTTAAAACCTTTATTTAATATGAATATTGCATTATTATGTTTTTTACATGTTTTCATCTATTTAACTGCAAAGGGCTCCAATACACTTATATACAGTATATATCTATATGTGAGTACATATGTATATATATTTATATGTGTATATATGTCTGTAATTACATAACTACATATGTACACACATATACTGTAAACATATTAAAATATATATTCTGTTTTTATTTGCATTATGACCCTGGGGAAAGTCTCCCTAAGGGTGATGGGGGAAACCAGATGTGGACTCCTTGCCCAACGTGCTTAGAGAGATATGGCTGCACCTCACTGACAAAGCCCAAAGGAGGCCAAAACAATCATCTGGGGTTGCCATTTCCCTTGTTCAGAGGAGAATAGCCTGGTATTTTGGGGCTAGACTGACCTTGTTAGGCGGGATCAGATTGATATACTTCAGGAAAGTCTTCCTCTGTAAAAAGCACAATTGGGCAAAAAGAAGCTACTCCCAAGGTGGTAACCAGGCCAGAGAACAAGCCACTGAGCTGTTGGTCGTTCCTGGCAGACTGCTTCTCTTTCTGTTTTTATACACATACATATACATCTTTAGACATGTATATGTATGTATCTCTATGTTAAAGGCCTTTTACCGCATTTTTTTTATATACCTTAGACCTCATTTCTTTGAGCCCTTATAAATTGTTGTGCATTTTTTAATAGTTTTTATTAGTGTAAGTGTACTTTTGTAATGCATCTTTGATGTGTTTTGTGATACTTTTTTGTTTCGTGAAACGGTTAACCACATCTAAGGTCATGCTAACCCGATGCGCATTAAATTCAATTGTGCTCAAGCAAACACATTTGTTTTTAACTTGTAACACAAGCGTTAAACCAGATGCGTGCTAAAACCCGCAATAATCCCCTTTTCGCTCATGCGTGTCTGTTAGCGCCGCACTCGTAACCTGGCCCTTAGTTTTCAAAAGAGCACCTACCCTTAAACAGAAGCTAGCACATAGCAAGATAGAGGTATCCAAAAGTAATAGGGTTAGAAGATTTCCATTATATAAGAGGTGTCTTATGGCAATGCATAACTCATCAGTCACAGACTATTACATCCAATGTTACTGGAGAGTTGTTTAACATTAAGGAACATCTCTCTTACAACTCTAATTCTGTAGCATACGTCCTTAATTGTATAGCTATATGCCTGAAGAAACGGCGTGGTAGACACAAGAAACGCGCAGCAAATAGTACATTTGTTTTTAAATGATTGTACTGTGTATGTTTTGTACTTTTAAATATAAATTATATATATTATTATCAAGCATTTTTTTGGAGTCTCCTTGCTTGACTTAGCCGCTCATATATACCAGTGATCACTTGGAACAAATACACCTGGGACGTCAAGGGACCTGTGCACTGGGCCACTTTAATAGTCCAGTAGGTGTCATCTGCACCATTGGGTGCTTTGAAAACGTGAGTACCCTTATTTCCTGGGGAGTGAATTGGGTTCCAAAAAAAACTCACTGATTTGCACTAGGAGTCGCCCTTCTATCCCCTCCCTTCATAGATTTTGGAATTGGCCTTTGATTCTGGAAGGAGCAGCCTGCTTTGGTGCATAGTTTGCTGGGACGCTGCGAGTTCTCAGGCCACTTTCCTAGGCATTACCTTTAACTTCATATATTGTGAGTATATTTATTCACATTGTGTATAAATTACATTACTATATTGGCTACACTAGGAAGTGTCCTTTTCTCTTTTCTATCTTTTCAGTTTCCCATCACTCCTTTATAGAATATCCCTCCATCTAATTGGTACAATAGGTTTAGCAAATTGCTCCAGAAGGAAACATATTGGATTTATGGGTTCCAATCACTATTTCCCTCAGGCTTAAATTAGGTTATAGTGCACCCTGAGGAGTTGCAATAAAAATGAACAGGCATGGAAGTTATTCTAGCTTTTGTTCTATCTCATGGAGTGCTGTTCTCTCTCTTTCGATTTTTATGTAAATTACTCTTGGGTCTCCCTAAGAGTAATGGGTAAGCCAGACGTCGAGCCCATGCACACTTGCCCTTAGAGAGATACAACTTCACCTCACTGAAGGGGCCCATAGGAGGCTGAAACGATCATCTGGGGTTGTTGCTTCCCTTGGTCAGAGAAGAATTGCCTGGTATTTCGGCACTGGACTGTCATTGGGCAGGGTCAGACTGATATGCTTCAGGATATTTTTATCTGTGAAGGGGCATAGTGTGCTAAAAGAACGTGCACTCTGAGGAGTTGCAATAAAAATGAACAGGCATTGAAGTTATTCTAGTTTTTGTTCTATCTCATGGAGTGCTGTTCTCTCTCTTTCGATTAAATTAGGTTATAGACCCTATTGCTTTTAGCTAAACCTCCAGTTTCTTTTTAGTTTAGCTTTTTTTTGTCTGGAAGTACTTTGTGAACCATGGTTTGATGTCATGATCCCTCAAATTACACTGGGATGTCGGTTTGTATATTATTGAGTCAGTATAATCCAGGGTACAAGTCTGTGCATTTTTGTTTTTTTCACTTGGTTACATAGTTTTATATTGAGTTTACAGTCTTTTTGTAGTTAATTTACTAATTATATTCTGATCTGTTTTTTTTTTTTTTTTTAGATATAGTCTGTTCTCTCACACTTTTATTTTATAAGCATATTCGTTACCCATTCCTATTAATTCCTAATTAACATTTGGTCTGGTTCTGATCACGTATTTTGTTTCCATATTATATTTTCTTTTTTTTCACTTGGTCATTCTGTATTAGACTTAGTTACATGGGAGTTCAAATTCATTTTTATTTACCACATATATAATTTATAGACCGGTTTTTATATCATAGATATATTTTATATATATATATATATATATATATATATATATATATATATATATATATATATACAGTGCTCAGCATAAATGAGTACACCCCAACAGATTTGTCAGAAAAACTTTACTTACTTTTCAGAAGCAACATATTCTATGGGACACTATACTACAAAATGTTTCCACGAATGCCGGCCATTGATTGCAACCAAGATTTGTTAAGTTGCACCCACAACAGAGTATTTTCCCTAACAAATTACATCAAGACCATGTTGCAAAAATGAATACACCCCAATGAAAGTCATATGAGCAAAACTAAATGTCTAACAACAAATTCCTAATTAACAAGAACTCAACTACAGGTGAGTCTAAATATTCTTTAAACAGGTATCCAGCAGACAGTTGATTATAAAAGGACGTTACTTTACAAAGAAAACCCCTTCCCTTGTCATGCTGTCAGCAATGGCACCACATGGAAGAGAAATGTCACAAGGCCTGAGAAAGAAAATAATTTCTTTACACAAGAAAGGTGAAGGCTACAAGAAGATCAGCAAAGCTTTACTTATCAGTCAGCATACTGTAGCAAAAGGGATACAAAAATGTAACAAAGATGGAACTGCAGGGGCATGTCTCTGGACAGCGCCTTAACTGGTCGCAATATTGGAAGCTGGGAGCAGACTGATGTTAAACCGTCAAATATCAGTAGATTTATAACCCATCCAACATCAAAACTGGAATATTCTTATCTACAAGACAAAGCTGTGTTGACTGATACCAAAATTGTATGGGTTCTGCACCTTTATTTTTCTGATCCGGAGCATTGAGGCCTATAGCAGCCCTGGAAGGGAGAGACTCTCAAGCCCCCCCCCCCCTCAGTAAATGGTTTACAACAGTGTGATGACACCGCAATTTAAATAGTAACTGAACAATGGAGAACACACAGATCTATATTGCTGAGCTGAAGTCGATTCTGGAAGAACAAACAATCCAGCTCTTTTATGTCATAGAGATGGCATTCTGCTTTGACCCACGTGATTATGGGAAGATGGAGGAGCAGCCACAGGCAGCAAACTTACCTAGTCTGCTTCAGAAGTCATGTGTAGGAGCGGAGAGGATTATTGTATCTCACGACCACAACCCAATCTCTGATTCTGGCAGCAAGAAGCGACAGTCTGACATTCAAGTAGTTACTGTTGGGACCACCACTTCTAGAGATGCAGAAGCGGTACAGCGATTTCCACATAGGCAGTCCCTCGATTCTATTTACCCTACATGGAGAGAACTGGGTGGTTGGTTTCACTCGATCGCATCGGGACCCACAGGAGAGGACATGCTGGGTGAGCTTGTGATAAGACTTTAGAGGGAGAGACCATATTCACCATCAAGTGACGCTGACTTAGAAACAGCAACTCCAGCTGGGGAATTTGCAGCGGAACCCAAAGTTTCCTAGGGACTGTAAAAACTCTCATATTTGGGCTCTGGAGTCTACATTTGGACCAAATGTGGGTATTTTATGGTGAAACTACAACAATACTCAGAGTTTCAACCCTATAGAGGACTTAAGGTGTGAATCTGTTGAAAGGCAGCCTTTACTTTATCGTGCTCTACAACACCCAGGTGTATTTAAGGAATATTTTCAACACACAATTCAACAGTCTATTATCTTCTGGATGACATAGATATAATTGAGAAGCATTAACTGAAGAATTCAAAAACTGATGAATAAACTTGAATGTTAAATATCCTGAAGATAGCTTGTAGTGTACACTGTTTAGCATAATTATAACTTCCAGGCATGCACTAGACAATATAATAGCTTTATATTGGTACACTGAACTAACTCTGTTTATTATTCCTATTACAGTTATTAGGAGAGTTATATATTAGTTGCCTAGTATTACATCTCCTTAGCATCGTGATGATAATTTTCTGTTAGGCTTTGCTATTACTACCCAGATATATATTGGTAATGCATATGATTGTATACTCATTGACATTTAAAGGGACAGTCAAGTCCAAAAAAAACTTTCATGTTTCAAATAGGGCATGTAATTTTAAACAACTTTCCAATTTACTTTTATCACCAATTTTGCTTTGTTCTCTTGGTATTCTTAGTTGAAAGCTAAACCTAGGAGGTTCATATGTTAATTTCTTAGACCTTGAAGGCTGCCTCTAATCTAAATGCATTTTGATAGTTTTTCACCACTAGAGAGCATTAGTTCACATTTCATATAGATAACATTAAGCTCATGCACGTGAATTTATCATGGAGACAGCTCTAAATGGCTAAAATGCAAGTCTGTAAAAAGAACTAAAATAAGGGGGCAGTCTACTGAGGCTTAGATACAAGGTAATTACAGAGGTAAAATGTGTATAATTATAATAATTGTTGGTTATGCAAAACTGGGCAATTGGTAATTAAGGGATTATCTATCTTTTAAAAGAACAAAAATTCTGGTGTTGACTATCCCTTTAAGTTTAAACCCAGATGAGCCTAGACATGTTTATACCCTATACCTTTGACTAACCAATTGCAAGTAATGATAAAGGCTAACATTGTACTAACATTTAGCCTAGAGATTATATGATTATAATGAAGATCCCTTCATTATATGATTCCCTTACACAGTTTAACTAATACTACAAGGGTCAGGAAGTCTTTTCTTTACAGCAAGAGCCAGTGGAATGCATGGATCGCCTCTGTTATAAATTGTGATAGTATTTGTTCTAGTTTTGCAGACTTCAGGTCAGTATGGCTAATTGTATCTGCTTTTATACTGTTGATTTGGACTATTTTAGTTCTAATTTGTTAGAGGGTCCAAAAGTGGCCTTATGTTACAGCTCTTCTCCTGTCACTAAGTTTATTATTAAAATGATAAGCCCAAACGTTGCTTCATTCATTAAAGGAGTTATAATTGAAGTTAAATACAAAGCTCTATACTAGATCTATAAATAAACCATACAATTTGCCCCACTCATACTCCTCCATTTATTTATTTTTGGTTGTCAGTGGTCCAAGAGTGGTCGCTATATTTTAGATTGGAGAAATTACTTGTTAATACAGTTGATAATCTACGGGGATTTATATTATTTTATAGTAAAAATAAGGTTTATGCTATGTTACATTTGATGGCTAATGTTTACACTGATATATTGTGATTTTGTCATTTGACTTCATTATGTTTGTGATCCATACATATGTATACATGGAGACTTTACCATTTCCTATTATCACGCTACTGACTTTTTGTATTCGTGGAAGTCAGCGATGTTTATATGTGTAACCATTGAACCTCAATAAAAAATAAAAAATGAAATATTTTATCAAAACAAAGCATTTCATTTAAAAAAAAAAAAAAAGATGGAACTGCGACCATCTCATAGAGCTGTCCAGGCCGTCCACGGAAGTTAACACCTCGACAGGGGCGTCTTCTGATGAGAAGGGTTGAAGAAAATTGCCAAGCAAGTTCACTGCAGTTAGCTAAAGAAGTAGAAAGCCAAACTGGGGTGATTGTTTCCCGTGACACAATACGGTGTATACTGCAGAGGAATGGCATGCATGGGTGTTGTCCATTAAGGAAGCCTCTTCTAAAGCCCATGCACAAAAAGCACACCTAGATACATGCTGAAAAAGAAGAAGATTATTGGGACTCTGTACTCTGGAGTGATGAGACCAAGTTAAATGTTTTTGGAACTTATGGCTTAAAAACTGTATGGCATTGCAAAGGTGAAGAGTACAATGAAAAATGCATGGTGCCTACAGTGAAACATGGTGGTGGCAGTGTCCTTCTGTGGAGCTGGATGAGTGCTGCTGGTGTCAGGGAGCTGCATTTCATTGATGGTATCATGAATTTACAGATGTACTGCTCTATATTGAAAGAGAAGGTGCTACCATCCCTCCGTGCCCTAGGTCTTCATGCAGTTTTCCAACAGGACAATCATCTAAAACACACATCTAAGGCCACTGTTGCATTTCTGAAGAAGAACAGGGTGTAAGTAATGCAGTGGCCAAGTATGTCTCCTGATCTATACCCAACCGAACACCTATGGGGAATTCTGAAGAGACAAGTTGAGCATCACTCTCCATCCAGCATCCAGACTCTAAAAGAGGTAATTCTTGAAAAATTTAAAAAGATATGTTGCAATATGTTGCCAACTTTTCATTCCATACCTAGAACACTTGGTGCGGTCCTTACAAATCATGGAGGTCATACAAAATAATAGATGTAGTAGTTTTTTTTGTGGGGTGTATTCATTTATGCATCACCTACTTTGAGTAAACCTGAAGATTTTGTAATCTAAGTTATATTATTAACCTTACTTTCATGTTATGAGCTCAACAAATGTTCTATAAAACTCAGTTTTGTCAATTCTGGATATTGTTCTTGTGTTTATTGAGGTATTGATTAAAATCTTACTTTTCAAAAGTGGTGTACTCATTTATGTGGAGCACTGTATATATATATATATATATATATATATATATATATATATATACACACACATATGGGTACAAGGATAACAGTACAATTGAGAAACAATACGATAAAAGACAACATTTTTACAGACAAATACAGGGGGAATTGAGGGCCCTATTCCCGTGGGAACTTACAATCTAGATGGGTATATATATATATATATACAGTATATTATCGGTTATTTGTAGCGCGCAAACAAATTCTGCATCGCTATACATACATACACATAACCATCACACTAACACATAACACATAGATTACATGTACCATGTGCTCTGTGCATCATTTTTTCCATATTTCGTCATTATTTATAACGTCTGTTTTAGACTATATATTTTGATATTACACTATCTTTTGCAATAATTTAAAATCAAGAGGGTTTAGTCTAATCTATATTCATGATCACATCATATAGCTCCAGATATTTTGTATTTCCTTATTTGTTCTAGAAAAGTGAGTAATAGGTAGGTGGCGTGGCATTCATTATGAATCATCCTTCCTTTACTACCTGTAATTTCCTGGGGGGAGGTGCCTTAAGTTACATTCACGAGTCTAGCTGACTATCAATACAGGTTGGGCGTGTTGGCCAGATTAGTGATTACGTAGGTAGTTTGTCCACACACCAGATTTGGTTGAATATAGAGATCAAGACTATCACACTGATGGGCTTCCCCGCGCACTATGAAGATTTATATGGGTTGTATATACATACCAAACAGTTATGAGACACATAACCCTGGATTATTGTGATTACACTTTTCATTTGCATTTAGATGGCTTATTTGAAGGATTTTTACATGAATCGTGGTGTTTGTTTACATATTAATGTATACACCCATAAGGGGTGATTCCTTAGCTTTGATTGGTAGCTGCTATGTATTTAAATACCATGATTACATGGACATTTATGTGTGATGAGCTGGTATGCAGCGAATCAACATCATGCGTCCTACAGCACATTATGGTGCGTTTCGCAAATGTGAGTACCCTGTGTATCCTGATGTGATTATATTGGTGGTACTTTGATTGATACACACATTTGGTGCCTCTTTGTCCCATTGGTTTTTTTAGTATCTGGGTTTAGCCAGCCTGGTTGCAAGTTTATATGTGGTTTCTTTATTTATCATCACATTCACTATTCAATTGACACATTTATGTTATCTTTTATGGATTTTAACATCACACGTTTGCTATTCTGATATTGTAACATGCCTCTAATTTGAAAATATATCCATTTTTTTTTACAAATTGTGATCTTAAAGGCTAATGAAAAGAAAGGTCACCAGAAGTTAATTGTATACTTCAGAAGACATTCTGTGGGGAAACACTGGAACATTAGACTGTGCATTGTAAACATAACAAAACAAAACAAATGCAGCACACAGTTTAAAGAAAATGAATGAAAAATGACAAATTTGTCAGAATTCATTTCTTTCCTTTAAATAGTTAAAATACTGTTAGTGTGCTTGAGAGCCACAGAAACCCACTCCTCTCCTTCACAGGACACTGGGACATGCTAATTAGGGATGGGCGAATGTGTTTATATTTGAATTTGATGTTAGAACGAATGTTATTGTAGCAAATCCATTTACATAATCGAATGTTGATTAGAGTGAATATTTGTAAAATTTCTATAATCGAATGCTATTTACAGTTTTCGAAAGTTAATAATTAGGTCGAATGTCCACATTTGAAATTTCGAATGTAACATTCGATTTAACAAATACTATTCAGAAGTTCAATAGTTCATGTGGTAGTGATTTTAGTAAATTGATACATAATAGATACAAATATGTCAATTTAACTGCTTCTATTTCGAATATTGCTTAATTTGAATATTACATTTAAAAAAAGCATTAGAAATACTATTACAAATATATAAATTTGTATTTTTTTAAATTTGAATTTTGCATAATTTGAATCTAATTATTAGAAAACATTGAATTGAATATTACATTTTAAGAAAGCTTTAGAAATACTATTACATTAAACAAATGTTAGAATGTTGTACAAACATTAAAAATTCGAAAAGAACAAACAAATGAGCTAAAATTTGTTTCATTTTTCGAATGTTGCAAAACATTTGCCCATCCCTAGAGCTAATAGGAGGATTAGCACGGCGGATCCCAGGGCCTGCACTAAAGAAAAAGAAGAGCAGGTTAGTGTGGCTCTCCAGGGCACTAAAAGTAAGTATAAAGCTACAAGTGAACTTTGTTTAACAAATACTAATGTAAAAGTTCCACAAATGGGCAGTATTTGCTTTAAAATAAAAAAATAAAAAAAAATAGCACAGGCACAAAATATTCGAAATACAAAGTATTTTGAATATTGTTAATAAAAGATTGGCTTCTGTCTTTTCTGACCTGTTGTCCTTGCTGCATTATCTACTGATCGAGCCTAAGTACACTAAGTTACATTACAATTATCACATATAGTTTATATAGAAATATATATTTAATAATAAAACACATTTTTTCTAAATATAAAATATTAAAAAAATATTATTAACAATTATTATAGATACTATATATATATATATATTCTATGGATCCTTTAGAATTTTTAACAGTGTCTATAATTTTAAATAATTAATACTTTTTATATATTATTTTTAGAAAAAGTATTTTTATATATATTTCTCTATATATGTGATAATTTTAATGTAACATATCTATCTATACACCTATATATCTATTGGAATAGATATACAGGTATAGGTATACAGAATGCTCACTACCCAATGCGGGCAAAAATCTTATTTCTGGAAAAGTAGACACAGCGTTATACCAAAAGCGAGAAACCAGAATCGTTTTACACATATTCTACATTCCAATGTTCTTCATATAGATTTTTTTTATTTTTTATTATTAAATATATGAATCTATATATGTGTGATAATGTTATTGTAAAATATTCATCTATACCTATATATAAGATTAGATACATAGGTATAGGTATATACAGATATATATAGAAATATGTATTTACAATAAAAAAAAATCCTGCATGTACAGAACATTGGAATGTGAAATATAAACAGAAAATACACAGTAAAACACATTATAAAATATTATGATATAATTATTATTTACACACACACACATATATATATATATATATATATATATATATACATATTATAGCCCTTTGCAGTCAAATACATGGCCATACACCATATACCTTTGAACACTTAGAAATATTTGTATTAATATTTATATGAATAATATAATAAGATAGTGTAACTGTACATTTTAATGTATTTATATTGTGTTTGATGCAATATTCTTCACGTTTACTTTCGACTTGTAATATGAGTTCAAATCAATGCGCCCACAATATAGCGCCCCACTTGCTATCTAGTCCAAATTTGTTTATCATCTTTGTTGCATTTATTATCTATAAAGATATGCTTTGTTGAATTTAACATATCTGATACAGCAAAAATCTTTGTTCAATGTATTATCCAAATCCTTAGAACATGTAATTTTAAGATTATCGACCCTGCACTACTGTGTATTTAACGCCCGCAAAGGGGTTAAACACACAGTAGAAATACCGCTTGGACTCACAGAGCACTGCCCAAGAGGAAATTGGCGCCAATCCAATCAGTTGCTCTAGTTACACATCTGAGCTGTGTTACTGCCAATACTGATTGGATGCGTGGTGGTTTCTTCTTGGAACCAACAGTGCTCCGTGAGACTCGAGCAGCTGTTTAACCATTTTTTTTTACTCTAACTAATTAGAGCTAGGGTTGTCAGCTGTCCAGTATTCAACTGGAGAGTCTAGAATTTTAGCAAGCTGTCCAGTAAAATCTTCACAAAAATACTGGACACTTAAATATCTAGTTTTTTAAAGTCCCTGCATGTTAGCCTTAATGTAAAAAATACCTTCTATGCCTCAATGCATTACACATATTGAGAAGAATGACGTCAGGGGCAGTCAAGGGGGTCAAGTCATTTCTGTTTATGTGTTTTATTGGCAACCAAAGAGGTTAAAGGGATACTAAACCCAGTTTTTTTCTTTCATAATTCAGATAGAGCAGGGGTCGCCAACCTTTCAGACCTCAGGGATCACTAAACTCACAATTTTGAACCCCGTGGACAACTAACATGATTTTTTTTTAAAAGGTAAAAACCTCTATAATGCACGTGTATATATATGTATATATATATATATATATATATATATATTTATATACACACACAAACATACTGTACATAACTGGTATAACCATAGCTAAATTTAACCAGAGAGTATATGAAGTGCTAAAGGTGTATATAAAACTTTAAAAAAGCATGTACAAAAGAGTTAATAAAAGAAATGGCGAGGCCAAATTTATTCGATATAAAATGTCAGATTACTCAACAAGTAATTTGTAATAGCAAGCTGATTTCAATAAAATCGGACGTCTCCGATATACATAAAAAATCAAAAATGAAAAAACCAAAGACTAGGTTGCCACCACAGAGAAAAAAATATATAAATATGTATAGAACAGCAGATGGTGCATAGATCGTTACAATCCCCAAAAATGAGTTACAGAAGCTCAGGGTATTCAAGGTAACCGGGTCTCTGTTACCTTATCAGTCCGGACACTGTTCCAGTCCCGATGATTTGCAGGGCTCTAGGCATACTAAATTTACATTATGTATACATTTACACATTTTTAAGAATATGTTTTTGGCATTAACTAACTGAATGACAGAACTGAGAGAATACTTCAACATGACAGATGAAGGGTGAGTGCCAACTTTTGAGCTGGAAACAGATTGGCAGAAAGTGGGAAAGAAATAATTATGTTTAAAAGGACCACAAGACTTCCAAGTTACCTCCCCAGTTATGAATTATTCAAAACTACTTATGATCATGGACAGACATTGGAGTCATAAATTAAGTTTATATCAAAAAGCTCTCAATATGGATGTGAGCTAACCACGACTGATGTTACTGGCAATTACTATAATACTGGTGGGATATGGCTGATCTGTTGGATGGCAATTACTAGAATTCAGGTGGAATGGCTTTGTGAGCGAGAAAATTATTAGAATGAAAAATAATTAATATTTAATAAATAAAAAAAAAGAAGATGGAGGGGAGGAAGACAAACAGTGATGTAAGTCCATCTGAAGGAATTAGAAAAACTACTACAACGAGACAGGTAAAGGGAAGAAAATAAATGAAATATAAGAGAGAAGTTTTGTTTTTAAGATTTTTTTATTTATATGCTTTCATTCCACTATTTCAAGCCAAGACTATACCAACCTCTGCTGGCTTTAGAATGGAAGCATCTTCCTCTGAGCAGCGCCCCAGGCAGGAGGAGTTAAAAATACAATCTAGCTACGCAAGTTGTACTACGCAATGTTCATAGGGACATTGTAATTTAACTCCTCCTCCATCGGTTTTCACTGATGTCCAGCCAGGCAGTGTAGAGAGTTGTGGTGCAACAGGGGTGACACCATAAGAGGAGATTAATTCCTGCTTGATGGTGTCAAGGACCACCAACATCTTCTCGTGGACCACCAGTGGTCCGGCGACCACTGAGATAGAACATGCAATTTTAAGCAACGTTCTAATTTACTCCTATTATCAATGTTTCTTTGTTCTCTTGCTATCTTTATTTGAAAAAGAATGCATCTAAGCTAAGGAGCCAGACAATTTTGGTTCAGACCTTGGGCAGCACTTTTTATTACTGGGTATATTTAGCCACCAATCAGCAAGAACAACCCAGGTTGTGAACCAAAAATGGACTGGCTTCTAAACTTAAATTCTTGCTTTTCCAATAAAGATAGCAAGAGAATGAAGACAATTGCAAATAGGAGTTAATTAGAAAGTTGCTTAAAATTGCATGCTCTACCTAGAGATCTTCCAATAAGCATTAAAGAACTTAAATTTATCTTGAATCCTCTTAAAGCTTGGTCTAAGCTAACCAAATCTTTCTCAATAAGCTGTATAGCATCAAAATACCTCCCTTTGATCAGAAACCCGAATTTCCAACCAGGTCTAGACTCTTTGGTTTTTAAGAGATGGCACAATAAAGGATTGGATAAGGTTATTTACTTAGTTGACCAGGATAGA
Source organism: Bombina bombina (assembly GCF_027579735.1). Classification (NCBI taxonomy): domain Eukaryota; kingdom Metazoa; phylum Chordata; class Amphibia; order Anura; family Bombinatoridae; genus Bombina; species Bombina bombina. Next base: position 535,335,846 of record NC_069505.1, on the reverse strand, counting down.
AAGTGTGTCAGGTCCTTTGAAGAGCTGAGGAGTGAATTTAATTTGTCCAACAAAGACTTTTTTGCGTATCTGCAGATAAGGCATTATGTCGTTGATCTTGTCCATAAAATTGGATGGAGCTGGACTTTGGGCAAATTGGAAAATTGGCTAGTAATAACTAAACATAGCTCTATGTCCATTGCTCCCTGTTATTATATGTTGGGCCTAAATAGAGGCACTTCTATTCTGGAAAATCTGGCTCTGACTTGGAATACCTTAATTCCACATAGTAACATTGAACCGAAAACTATTCAATCATCAGTAAATAAAATAATAAAAACGACTCTTTCTTCTAACTGGCGTGATGCACACCTAAAACTTTTGCACAGGGCATACTTTACTCCGGAAAGGGGCCTAAGAGTCCGAAATCAGGAATTTAATAAATGCCCCAAATGTTCTTACTTGGCTGCAGACCTAATTCATATGTTCTGGCATTGCCCTAGACTGAGAAACTTATGGAGCAAACTAGAATACTGGCTTAAGAATAAACTGAAAATTGAATCATTAGCTTTGACTCTGTTCCAGGTCATACTATGTCTAAAATTTGAAGATAGGTGCCAGCCTAATGAGAAACTAGTAAACTTGTCTATTTTGGCTACTAGATACCTGATATGCAAAAAATGGAAATCGAGATCAATTCCATCCATCTCCGAAATTAGGAATCACTTAAAGAAACAATGTGTTTTAGAACAAAAAAATGTGAATATAGATAACGAACTAGATGTAAGGAAATTCTTTGATAAATGGGCACCGTTCATTAAGATTCTCCCTGAGAGAGAAATTGACTATTTGATCTCTCCATTTAAGAACTCGGAGATGGTTCTGCTGGGTATTTGGTAGGTGGTGGGGGTTAGAGAGAATCGGGATCTTTCCTCCCCCTTTCCCCTTCCCCTTTTTTCCCCCCTCCCCTTCCCCCCCCCCCTTTTTTTTTTTTTCCTTCTGTTTTCTTCTCTTTCTTTTTTTTCTTTCCCCCTCTTATAAATAATTAAAAAATCCCAACAATGAGTAATGAGCTAATGGATAGATAATTCAGTTCAATTCACTGTGTATATGACTTGTAATATGCATTTTATGTTTGCTTGATATTGTTTTTCTTTCTCTGTTTTTCTTTGGTGCTAACATAATATGTCTAACAACTGAAATATTTTTTCGTTTTTTGTTATCATGGATTCTGTACTTGTTGCTGGTTATAAATAAATGGTAAAAAAAATAAAAAAAAAATTGCATGCTCTATCTGAATCATGAAAGAAAAAAATTGGGTTCAGTGTCCCTTTAAATTATTAATTTGTATGTTACTGTCAGTCAAAGGGTAAAGTCACTGCTCAGAGATGAAAAATATACATATATAGTGGGATTTTGTGTGGTGTCTAAGGTAGAGCTTTTCAATTATTATGGCCCTTTAAATAAATTTTATATATTATGATTTCCTTTTGTCTGAGCTAGGGATGGGCGAATGTTTTGCAACATTTGAAAAATGAAATGAATTTTAACACATTTGTTTGTTGTTTGGAATTTAGAATATTTGTATAATATTCTAACATTTGTTTACTGTAATAGTATTTCTAATGCTTTCTTTAAATGTGATATTCAATTCATATTTTTCTAGTAATTTGATTAGAATTATGCAATATTCAAATTTGAAAAATTCAAATTGATATTTTTGTAATTGTATTTCTATATATTGTCATATTCAAACTCTGCAGTATTTGAAATAGAAACATTCAAATATATAAATTTGTATCTATTATGTATCAATTTACTAAATTCTATACCACATGAACCACATGAACTATTGAACGTTTGAATAGTATTTGTTAAATCTTATGTTACATTTGAAATTTCGAACGTAGATATTCAATCTTATTATGAACATTTGAAATTTAAAGTAACATTCAAAAACCATAAATAACATTTGATTATCGAATTGTAATGGATTTTCATTCTTATCAACATTCGATTGTCCAAAATGAATGTCCACACGACTATTAATTCTACCAAATGAATAGCAGTTTCACCACATTCGTCTATCCCTAGTCTGAGCTTATCTGTTCCCCAGAATCCATAACAGTGTGTAATAAAATAATGTTACACATTAGAGAAGTGTTTCACTGCCTACCACCTCTTGTTTGCTTCTATTACCAAGAGATACATTTGAAAATAGATTGCAATGTTACAGTTAATATTTTAATCCAAGGCCTCTTTCAAAATAAAAATATCAGATAACTGACATTAATCTGGACATATTTTTATTTTAAATATTAAAAAATCTAATTATTATGATGTAAGGTATTTTTATTATTATAAATTAATGACAGCAAGAAAGGTCATAACACAAATAACAGAAAAAAATAACAATATTATCAGTACACACTAACCTTTTGCCAGTACGTGTATGGCTTGTTACACTTATTTATGTTCAGATGTGAGGTTTAAATAGTCTTCTGGCAATTCTTGGAGAAAGTCCCTAGAAATACTAAATAACAAAGTCAGTTTAATAATCATGTTTTGATAATCTTGACGTTTGTCTCTAGAGACTTATTTCTCTCAGGACTAATGATGTACGTTCAGCTTTGAATGGAAGTCTTTAGAGATTCTGAATGCCAGAAGCTTTAGTATTTTCATTAAAGACTTAAATATTTTATTTACTGTAAATAATTTTTTTATGTTGGAATACAATAATATATATATACATATATATATATATATATATATATATATATATATATATATATATATACATATATACCTATATATATGTAATGGTGATTACTGGTCTATATCAATAGATACTTGTGTATGTATGTCAGGCCTATAGGCGCTGTGTATTGTTTAGACTGATTTACACAAAACAGCCAGGAGAAAAGGGAAGAGGGTTTCCCCTGTCTATCAAAGAATACCCTCTTATCACTCTAGTAATCACATTTACAGGGAATGCAGAATTATTAGGCAAATGAATATTTTGACCACATCATCCTCTTTATGCATGTTGTCTTACTCCAAGCTGTATAGGCTCGAAAGCCTACTACCAATTAAGCATATTAGGTGATGTGCATCTCTGTAATGAGAAGGGGTGTGGTCTAATGACATCAACACCCTATATCAGGTGTGCATAATTATTAGGCAACTTCCTTTCCTTTGGCAAAATGGGTCAAAAGAAGGACTTGACAGGCTCAGAAAAGTCAAAAATAGTGAGATATCTTGCAGAGGGATGCAGCACTCTTAAAATTGCAAAGCTTCTGAAGCGTGATCATCGAACAATCAAGCGTTTCATTCAAAATAGTCAACAGGGTCGCAAGAAGCGTGTGGAAAAACCAAGGCGCAAAATAACTGCCCATGAACTGAGAAAAGTCAAGCGTGCAGCTGCCAAGATGCCACTTGCCACCAGTTTGGCCATATTTCAGAGCTGCAACATCACTGGAGTGCCCAAAAGCACAAGGTGTGCAATACTCAGAGACATGGCCAAGGTAAGAAAGGCTGAAAGACGACCACCACTGAACAAGACACACAAGCTGAAACGTCAAGACTGGGCCAAGAAATATCTCAAGACTGATTTTTCTAAGGTTTTATGGACTGATGAAATGAGAGTGAGTCTTGATGGGCCAGATGGATGGGCCCGTGGCTGGATTGGTAAAGGGCAGAGAGCTCCAGTCCGACTCAGACGCCAGCAAGGTGGAGGTGGAGTACTGGTTTGGGCTGGTATCATCAAAGATGAGCTTGTGGGGCCTTTTCGGGTTGAGGATGGAGTCAAGCTCAACTCCCAGTCCTACTGCCAGTTTCTGGAAGACACCTTCTTCAAGCAGTGGTACAGGAAGAAGTCTGCATCCTTCAAGAAAAACATGATTTTCATGCAGGACAATGCTCCATCACACACGTCCAAGTACTCCACAGCGTGGCTGGCAAGAAAGGGTATAAAAGAAGAAAATCTAATGACATGGCCTCCTTGTTCACCTGATCTGAACCCCATTGAGAACCTGTGGTCCATCATCAAATGTGAGATTTACAAGGAGGGAAAACAGTACACCTCTCTGAACAGTGTCTGGGAGGCTGTGGTTGCTGCTGCACGCAATGTTGATGGTGAACAGATCAAAATACTGACAGAATCCATGGATGGCAGGCTTTTGAGTGTCCTTGCAAAGAAAGGTGGCTATATTGGTCCCTGATTTGTTTTTGTTTTGTTTTTGAATGTCAGAAATGTATATTTGTGAATGTTGAGATGTTATATTGGTTTCACTGGTAAAAATAAATAATTGAAATGGGTATATATTTGTTTTTTGTTAAGTTGCCTAATAATTATGCACAGTAATAGTCACCTGCACACACAGATAGCCCCCTAAAATAGCTATAACTAAAAACAAACTAAAAACTACTTCCAAAACTATTCAGCTTTGATATTAATGAGTTTTTTGGGTTAATTGAGAACATGGTTGTTGTTCAATAATAAAATTAATCCTCAAAAATACAACTTGCCTAATAATTCTGCACTCCCTGTATTATAGAGACATATAAATGTATAAGTGAATAATGTGCTTGGAGTGTATTCTTTGACAGACAGGGGAAACCCTCTTCCCTTTCTCTCTGGCTGTTTTATGAATATATATATATATATATATATATATATATACCTGTATATATATATATATATATATATATATATATATATATATATATATATATATATATATATATATATATATATATATATATATATACTGTACAGTTGGAAGAAAAAGTATGTGAACCCTTTGGAATGATATGGATTTCTGCACAAATTGGTCAAAATGTGATCTAATCATCATCTAAGTCACAACAATAGACAATCACAGTCTGCTTAAACTAATAACACACAAAGAATGAAATGTTGCCATGTTTTTATTGAACATACCATGTAAACATTCACAGTGCAGGTGGAAAAAGTACGTGAAACCCTAGACTAATGACATCTCCAAGAGTTAATTGGAGTGAGATGTCAGCCAACTGGAGTCCAATCAATGAGATGAGATTGGAGGTGTTGGTTACAGCTGCCCTGCCCTATAAAAAACACACACCAGTTCTGGGTTTGCTTTTCACAAGAAGCATTGCCTGATGTGAATGATGCCTCACACAAAAGAGCTCTCAGAAGATCTACGATTAAGAATTGTTGACTTGCATAAAGCTGGAAAGGGTTATAAAAGTATCTCCAAAAGCCTTGCTGTTCATCAGTCCATGGTAAGACAAATTGTCTATAAATGGAGAAAGTTCAGCACTGCTGCTAGTCTCCCTAGAAGTGGCCGTCCTGTAAAGATGACTGCAAGAGCACAGCGCAGACTGCTCAATGAGGTGAAGAAGAATCCTAGAGTGTCAGCTAAAGACTTACAAAAGTCACTGGCAAATGCTAACATCCCTGTTAGCGAATATACAATGTGTAAAACACTAAACAAGAATGGATTTCATGGGAGGATACCACAGAGGAAGCCTCTGCTGTCCAAACAAAACATTGCTGCACGTTTACAGTTTGCACAAGAGCACCTGGATGTTCCACAGCAGTACTGGCAAAATATTCTGTGGACAGATGAAACCAAAGTTGAGTTGTTTGGAAGAAACACACAACACTATATGTGGCGAAAAAGAGGCACAGCACACCCACATCAAAACCTCATCCCAACTTTGAAGTATGGTGGTGGGGGCATCATGGTTTGGGGCCTGGACGGATTGCTATCATCGAAGGAAAAATGAATTCCCAAGTTTATCAAGACATTTTGCAGGAGAACTTAAGGCCATCTGTCTACCAGCTGAAGCTCAACAGAAGATGGGTGTTGCAACAGGACAATGACCCAAAGCATAGAAGTAAATCAACAACAGAATGGCTTAAACAGAAGAAAATATGCCTTCTGAAGTGGCCCAGTCAGAGTCCTGACCTCAACCCAATTGAGATGCTGTGGCATGACCTCAAGAAAGCGATTCACACCAGAGATCCCAAGAATATTGCTGAACTGAAACAGTTCTGTAAAGAGGAATGGTCAAGAATTACTCCTGACCATTGTGCACGTCTGATCTGCAACTACAGGAAACGTTTGGTTGAAGTTATTGCTGCCAAAGGAGGTTCAACCAGTTATTAAATCCAAGGGTTCACATACTTTTTCCACCTGAACTGTGAATGTTTACATGGTGTGTTCAATAAAAACATGGCAACATTTCATTCTTTGTGTGTTATTAGTTTAAGCAGACTGTGGTTGTCTATTGTTGTGATCAGATCACATTTTAGGACCAATTTGTGCAGAAATCCATATCATTCCAAAGGGTTCACATACTTTTTCTTGCAACTGAATATATAATAATTACAATAAACCTCCAATGAGAGGTATTAATTACAATTTTTGTGGCTAGGGTTTATTGACATCAGTGAGGATAAGGAGAGTAGGACTAGGGTTATGAGCTGTATTAATAACAGGGAGATTGAAATATGTAGTAAGAGTTAAATCATTATTAGGAAGCATTTCCTATTATTGATTTAATGATGGGGGGGGGTGGGTAATAGCTATTACAGAGCAATTATTGAGTTCTATAAGGTTAATTGTTGTGGGGAATTTGTTTAGGCTTTGGTGCTGAAGTAGAGACCAGAAAGCCGGGCGTTTGAGGTGTCTGACAGTGTTTGGAGATATCAAGTATATTGCAGTTTTATTGTGGCTGGTAGACTAGGTGACCCTTTTACTTTTATTACATTGGTATCTTTATAACAGAGTTTTTTATTTTTTTTCTTGAAATATGGTATTTTTGTGTCTGCAGTCAGAATGGCTCATGCAGGTGGTTACTAAAAAGACCCTCTCCCTTCTCCCTTTGTATTTTTGCTGTATCTGTGCTGCTCTCTGTTTTTTTTAGCACCTACCCCCGCTTCAGCTTCCCAGTTAACCAGCCTGTCCACCTCGCTGCTATATTTAATGGTGCTCCCAGCACTACTGAAGTAAGTTCCCTCTCCCTTCTCCCTTTGTATTTTTGCTGTATTTTTGCTGCTCTCTGTTTTTTTTAGCACCTACCCCTGCTCCAGCTTCCCAGCTAACCAGCCCGCTAACCTCCCTACTGTATTTAATGGTGCTTGCTGGCGTTCCAAAGGCATGCCAAAGGCAAGCCAGTCAGCGCCTATCCGTGCCCCGTCCGCACCCAATGCCGCGAACCTTGGCTCCAGAAACCACCGTTATCACAACGACACCAGCACCCGCCATGAGCTCAACAAACTGCTCCAACACCCTCGCCCCCCCCCTCAAGAAAGGCCAGCTGGTTCACCTCGGCCCTCCAGGACTCCAAATGCAGATGTTTGGAAAGAACCTGGAGATCCATCCATCAAGACCCATCTGGAAAAAGCTGCCTTTAAGGAAGCAATCACCACCCACCACCACCTCATAAAAACTGCCAAAAAAACAACCGTCCAAGACAGAACCAACTCTAATGCACAGAACAGCAAGGAGTTGTTCTCAGTCATCAAGGAATTCTCTAAACCCAACAGCGACACCACCAACATACCACCCTCCCATGACCTCTGCGATACCCTCACTGCACACTTCCAACGCAAGATCCTCAACATCTATGACAGTTTCACACCTCATAAATCAACCTCCACCCCCCACCCCGCTACACCCCACCCAAATTCACCCCCCACAGACTATCTGGAGCCCCCTCACCACAGAGGACACCCTCAGAATCATGAAATCCATCCACTCCGGCGCACCCTTGGACCCCTGCCCCATCACATATCCAACAAAGCAAGCAACACCCTTGCCCCTGAACTCCACCGCACCATCAATTGCTCCATCAAAACCGGCACATTCCTGGATGTCTGGAAGCATGCAGAACTGAAACCCCTGCTGGAGAAACCCTCAGCAGACCCCACGGACTCAAATAACTACTGAGCCATCTCTATACTCCCTTTCCCGGCCATAGAGAAGTCCATCAACTCAACTTATTGACCACATTGAGGCCAACCACACCCTGGACCAATCCAGTTTCAGAAGCAACCACAGCACCGAGACCTCCCTCCTCGCTGTCACAGACGACATCCGGCCCATGCTCAACTGAGGAGAAACCGCTGCCCTTATCCTCCTAGACCTCTCAGTAGTATTCAACACTGTCGACCACAGCACCCTCCACACCCACCTACACGACGCCAGCATCCGCAGCAAAGCCCTGGAATGGATCACCTCCTTCCACACGGGCAGGACCCAGAAAGTCAGACTCCCGCCCTACTCCTCCAAACCCACACAGGTCAACTGCGGTGTACCACAAGGCTCTTCACTGAGCCCCACCCTCTTCAACATCTACATGGCCCCTCTCTATGCCATCGTCCGATGCCACAACCTCAACTTTGTCTCTTATGCCGACGACACCCAGTTAATCATCTCACTCACCCGAGATCCCACCACCGCCAAAATGAACATCCACAAAGGCCTGACAACAGTCGCCGCCTGGATAAATGACAACTGGCTCAAACTGAACACAGACAAAACTGAAGTCCTCCCCCTTGGACCCAATAAATCTTCATGGGATGACTCGTGGTGGCCCACAGCCCTCGGTCACCCTCCAACCCCAACCGACCACCCACAAAATCTAGGCTTCATCCTGGACTCTTCACTCTCCATGGACAAACAAATCAATGCCATCACCTCAACATGCTTTCACATTCTCCACTTGCTACGAAAAATCTTCAAGTGGATCTCTACCAAAACCAAGAAAACAGTCACCCACGCCCTAGTCAGCAGCCAGTTGGACTACGGCAATGCACTCTACTCCGGCTCAACCATGAAACCCCAAAAGAGACTCCAACGTATCCAGAACGCCTCAGCCAGACTCATCCTCGACATCCCTCGCCAAATGCCACATCAACGAACACCTAAGGAACCTTCACTGGCTCCCCATCAACAAAAGAATCACCTTCAAGCTGCTTATCCACACGTTCAAGGCCATGCACAACATCAGACCCGAATACATCAACCACTGCATAAATTTCTACATCCCTGCCAGACAACTCCGATTGGCTGACCAAGCATTCGCAGTCATCCCCCGCATCAGAAAATCCACAGCGGGTGGAAGATCCTTCTCCCACATAGCAGCAAAGACATGTAACACCCTCCCGCTGCACCTCAGACAATCCACATCCCTTACAAAGTTTAGAAAGGACCTCCAAAACCTAGCTCTTCAACTGAACGCCCATCCCCTCCCCCCTTCGCCTATCTACTTTCCCTTAGCGCCTTGAGACCCTCACGGGTGATTAGTTTATGCTCTATTAGTACCCAATAGATAGATAGATAGATAGATAGATAGATAGATAGATAGATAGACTTAATACAGTAAACTTGAATAATGGACTTATACCCAATTAAAACAAATTTAATATGACTTACTTTGAATTTGAAATGAGTAGTGGAATAATTTCTGGCAATTTTAAAGTTACATTTTTTTCCTCCCCCTGTATCAGATGTTAGCCATCAGCCAATCACAAAATGCATACACAAACATAAAGTGTGAATAGAAAAAGGATGTGCACATTTATAAGTATATTGACAAATTGCATGCTCTATCCGAATCATGAAACTTTAGTTTTGAATTTAGTGTCCCTTTAGGTCTCCTAGGTAGGTATTTTTATACTACAGAAAGCTGAAAATAGCTTACCCTTACACACCTCATTATCATAATATAGCCACAAACATGGAACCATTATAAAGAATAAGTACACAAACATTTTAAACTATGACTACTTATGTTATTTATTGCAACCTGGGATGTTATTTGAAAATAAATTAATGCATTAGAAGTTAAAAAAATAAAATTATCCAACTGTGTTTCTGCAGCTGCAAGATCACTTCAATAACCACAGTCTTGGAGCCAGTATACTTAGATCTCAACCATTAACATCCTAGTGCTAGAATGTGGTCTATGATGTCAACATGTGGCAACTTTGATGATAATAAGGCAGTCTGGGGTTAGGTTTAGTTAAGACTAGAGCAAAGGCTAGGGTTAGAGTTAATGCAATTGTTAGGGGTTAGGATAGGGTACTAGTTAGGGTTACACTTAGTTTAGGGTAAATGCTAAAGTTAGGGTGTGGGTTAGACTTAGGCTTTGATGATAGGGTAAGTGCTAGGGTTGGGGTTTGGTTTAGAGTTAGACTAAAGACTAGGTTTATGGATAGATTTAGGTTATTTTAGGTAAAGGGCTACAGTTGGGTGTGGGGTAGCCTTTTGGGTAGGATAGGGCTAGGGTATGGGTTATAGTTAGGGTGACCATATTGCCGCTTTAAAAAAGGACACATATGAAAAATACATATGTCAGGGCTGTTTCCAGGGCTGTTTAAATAAATGTTTTTCATAAGAACCCTGACATAGGTATTTCTCATATGTCTCCCTTTTTAAAGCGGCAATATGGTCACCCTAGTTATAGTTAAACTATGATAGGAAGGTTATGGTTAAGGTGTGGGTTCAATTTAGGCTAGCTAAGGGTAAGGGCTATGGCTAGGTTGAGATAGTAAGGGTTACAATTATAAGGAATCTGAAGTTTAACCCAAGTTTAGAATTACAGTTATGACTAGGGCAAAGGTTATGGTTAGAGTGAATGTGAAAGTTGGGTTAGGGTAGTGGTTAGGGTTACAGTTAGATTAGTTTAGGGTAAATGCTACAGTTAAGGTGTGGTTTAGACTTAGGCCCCAATGATCAAAAGTGCTACAAGTCGGCAAAAGATTCAAAGGGATCCCCCCTATGTTGAGCAAGCCTTACTAAATATTCCAAGCTCTCGACATAGTGGCATTGCTGAGAGGTGTTTACTATTCATGCCATTGGTCAGCATTGCTGGATATAGACCACACCCAGCATCACCGAAACATATTGGCGATGTATAGTAAAGGGATTCCTTGAATATTACTGCTGTGAGCCTAACCACTAATCATATTACCCCTAAGCAGAAGTACCCCATGATCACAGACTAATACTACACTAATAAATATCTAAACCACCACATGCCCACCACAAGCCACTAACTATTAACCTCTAAACTGCCACATACCCACCACAAGTATATTAACCCCTATGCCATTATACACCCACCACAATAAACTATTACCCCCTATGTCCTTTTGTTGCCCTAACGTGATCAGCTCTTTTGTAAAAAAAAAAAAAAAATACAAAACCACCCATATCTACATTACAAGTACCTCCACCACCATCAAAAATAACAAAATCTAACTAAAAGAAATAGCCTACAAAAGAAAAGTAAAAATAAAAAAAACCACACCAAAAAAGCCCTAACTATCCCCAAAAGTGTTACTCTCAGTTGTTGGGTGATCCAGCTCCTCTTGATCTGACGTTGGGCCCTCCTTATCCATGCTCCAGACCCTGGGGGCCAATCTTTGCAGCGTGGGAGGTAGACTGAAGTCTGCCGCCTCATAGATGGGCCACAGCACCTGAAGCATGGATGAAAAGGGCCCAATTTCCGAGGAGCTGGATTACCCAACAAGTCAGAGAGGACTGCTAACAGTATGCTCCAAATAAAGGCAGCTTAGTGTGGACGCCATATATAAGGCCACAAACCCTTGGTAAAGTTGCCACTGAGGTTTTCATCGTGCAGCAGTTGGAGAGGCTAGCAGATAGGGAACTCCAACTAAAGGCAGCTTAGCCTGGCAGCTATATATAAGTGACCAGTATAAGTCAGGAAATGTGTCAGGGTATTGTTAAGCTTTCAGTCAAGGACATGTTGGAGGAGAAGCACCAGCGATTAAAAACTGTTGTTTTTATCTATGTGCGAATTATGTCCATACATTTGTAAGTGTATTTTCTATTATATTAAAGAAGGTGTTCTGTCAGTGTTTCAGCTTCCTCTCTTTGCAGTTAACATTTACATATATAAATGTATTGCATACTTAAGTACAGCGCTAAGGGGATCTTCAGGAAATGTGAGACCCAAACATCTAGAAATGACATGTAGCAATCACTTTCTGATAAAATTTATTTCTGAATCACACTTGCACTTTTAATAACTGTCTTAATAACTGGACTTTTAAACAGAATTGTGCATTTGTGACCTGGAGTTCAAAAGGAACCTATTGCAAACCAATCCTGATTACTGCTATCCAATCGTAATGCCATTTGTGTATAGGCTTGATGGACATACTGAGAATGTTTGCTATGAAAATATTGACACTTTAATAATATATTTTAAAAGTAATTATTTTTTTTCTTCAATAATTCCATTTATTGATTTTAAAAGCAATGATTTTTAGTTTGGCGTGATATACATCAGAAAACAAGAAAAAAGACTACAGGTTTATTTTAAACAAACATCTTATATTATAAAATTGGATTTTAACAGTACTGAAACTGTAAAACGTGAACTGTTCTATTGAAACATTGTAGAATTAAAAGTGATGTTCGAATACCTTTGTGACTGGGCTTTCAAATTAAGATGCAATCCCATTTGAGAGTTCAATAATATAGGCTCAAGTACTGTAAAATACAATGTCATGAACGTGTTTTGACTTTACGTCGATGAAGGCGCCGATAGATTGGGGATTGACCCCTTATTTATTTTGGACAGAAAACTGCTTATAAAGTGAGAACATGTTAATTGATAAGGGGTTGTTGGCTTGAAAAAGGGGCATGAGGCTTTATAATGTTGCCCTGTATTTATAACTATAAAAATGTTTTTTTTTGTTTTATGAGTGTGTTTTCATCTATTGGTTTACATACTTTCAGATCTGTCATGTTGTTCTGAAGAACCAACACACATCAAACCTGATAAGACCATTTACATCTTTGAAAATTACCTATACTTCCTCTGCCATATCCAAAGCTGTCTCACTTACATATACATTTTGAAAGAGGCTCTTATTATCATTTATTTGTAGAGCGCCAACAGATTCCATAGCACTATAAACATAGGCATGATATGCAAGGTAGCATTTATAGGGATCAAGTCAGTAGAGGGCCCTGCTGAGAGTTGCACTGTTGTAGTCAGCTCGTATGAAGGTGATCTGCAAACAGCTTGGCTCATAGGCTTACATGCTAAGGGGTTTCAAGGGGATAACAAAGGAGGAGAGCAACTGGGGTTAGAAACATTAATGTAGGTTGTATGCAGCTCTGAACAGTAGAGTCTTTAGGGAGTGCTTCAAACTTTCAAAACTAGTGAAGATTCTTGTGAAGCGAGGCAGAGAATTTCACAAGATAGAGGCCAGTCTGGAGAAGTTCTGTAGATGGGAATGTGAGGAGGTAATAAGAGAGGAGGAGAGGAGGAGGAGGTTGTGAGCAGTGTGAAGGGGACGGGAGGGAGAGTATCTGGAGACAAGGTTTAAGATATAAAAGGGAAGCAATGCAGTTGAGGGCCTTGTATGTCAGAGTCAAAATGTTGTGTTTAATTCTGGAGGAAGTCAGGGAAAGGATTGGCAGAGGGGTGCAGCAGACGAAGAGCAACATGTGAGGAAGACAAGCCTGGCAGAGGCATTTATTATGGATTGTAAAGGAGCTAGATGACAGCTATGGAGACCAGAGAGGATGGAGTTGCATAAGTCAAGACGGGAAAGGATAAGAGAGTGGATTAAAATCTAAATTGTGTCATAAGTAAGGAAATGTCAAATGATCCTGAACACAAACACACATTTATATCTAAATGGGGAAAAAGAGCTTAACATTACTCTAACAGACACAGTAAATAAAAATCTTTTATACTATCGAGCAATCATTGATATCTTCTACAATAGTAGAAGCAAATTATAATTTAATATCTAGGTGGTATTTCTTTCCGCAGAGATTACAAAGCATGTTTACTGCAGCATCCAACCAGTGCTGAAGACAAGGTGGGGAAGTTTTGTATTTTATCACATATTTCGTGGTCCTGCTCCTCTATTAAGTCATATTATATTAACAAGACTTTAGGGACACATATTACACTTGGATCCTCTCTTATTTGTTTGAACCATTTACCAAATATCGGATGTATCTATCGGAGGCAAATTTACCAATGTATCATTAATTGTGCTAAAAGGCTAATAGCCAGAATGTGAAAGTAAATGCCGATACTTATGCCCAATTACATGAGGTGGACCAGGTTATATCTCTAGAAAAAATATACTATTTCCTTAACGTATTTATATGGCGAAAAAAAAATCAGCCTCTTTGGCTGCGGACATCAATCCGCCCAATATCATACGATCGGGTTGATTTACACAATCCCTGCTAGCGGCCGATTGGCCGCAAATCTGCAGGGGGTGGCATTGCACAAGCAGTTCACCAGCGATGTCAATTTTAAACAAGTTCAATATTTTTTTTAATGTAATCTGTATTGAGGTATCCACTTTAACAAACCACAACAAGTTAAATTGGATGTAAGGATTACACACAACATTGTAAAAAATTGTTGGGCCTATATAGGCATTATAGTTATAAATTTGAACAGAAAAGCATTGGTCTAGCAAGGATAAGTATAAAAATATCTACAGCTTTTATGGACTTCAAAATTAGCAATTAGAGTTCCACATACATAGCTAAATGATACAGAGAATGCATTTTTTAGTTAGCTCCAGATATTTTGTTTGTATTGTGTGATGTAGATTAATTGTTCATAAATATGCAAGTTGAATGTGGATTGTCATGTTACTTAAAACTGGATAACAGTAGCATAAATGAGACTAAGAAATGTTTGCTGATCTTTTTGAAATTTGTGCTCAGCCACAAAAATTTTGTATTTGAAATGAACTTCTATTTAGAATTTTGTGCCCCTACATACACTAATCTTTATGGTGGTAGGAGGCTACCTATAATGTTAAGAAGAACTATACAAGGCACATACAAAAGAGAGAATCACTCAACCAGGAATGATCAATTGCTGAGTAGTTTGTTCTTTGGTGGGTCACCACTTGGGAGCAGCCTCTTTTAGACCTTCAAAAAGGAGAAATTTACTGAAGTATATCAGTCTGATCCAACATAAAAAGGATGGTCCAGCCACAAAATACCAGGCAACCCCAAATAATTGTTTTGACATTCTTTGGGCCTCATAAATGAGGTGCAGTAATTTTTCTCTAGGAATATTTGGCAGGGAGTCCCTGTCTGGTTTCCCCCCCTCACCCTTATGGAGACTTTTACCAGGGTCATTATAAACATGTAAAAAGAGAGAGAGAAACGTTCACTCAGGATTGAACAATGGCTCAGTAGCTTGTACTTTTGTTGGTCACAACCTAAGAGCGTAATTGTGCCTTTTACAGAGAAGAACTTTCCTAAAGTGTCTGTGTATCAGGATGGTCCAATCACAAAATACCAGATAATCCTCCTCTGGACAATCAGACAATTGTTTTGGACATATTATATATTAGACATGTGCGTTTCATTTCATTCCGAATCGAAATTCAGCCAAATTCAGAGATTCAAATCGATTCAAATTTCCAAATTACCCTAGCAGCGAAACTAAACTAATCCAAATGCATTTGTAATGAATAAATCCAAATTAGTTCGGATTTATTCGTTACATTTGAATGGCCATGGACTAATAACAATTCAGTATAAAAATTAAATTTAGTGAGATTTAGTGAGATAGAACAGTGAAATAATTCTGTTTGTGTAACTTGAAACCATCTCAGTCAACATAACACATAAAGAACTTCTGAATTTAGGAATCAAATTCGAAATGAATACATCTGAATTTATTAAAATCCAAAACGAATACATTTGAATGTATCCGAATTCGAATCGATCCGAAAAGAAATTCGAAAAAATCCCAATCGGTCCGAAATGAACCAAAACTAATTTTTCTGCTGTGCACATGTCTATTATATATAAATCAGAATTGATTGATGATGATATATTGATGATGTATTCTTTTGGGAATTGTTCATACGTCCTATTCCTTCTAATATTAAATAACAATGAGATGTGACTTTGTTTGACAAGTTTCACTGATAAACATTAAGGCCTGGATTACGAGTGGAGCGCAAAATTGCTTCTATTTAAACTTGAAATGCATCCATGCACATTTTAATTTTTAACTTTTTCTTTAAAGGGACAAGAAACCCAAATTTCTTCTTTCGTGATTCAGATAAAGAAAATAAATTTTTATAAATGTTTTCAATTTACTTCTATGATCAAATTTGCATTATTCTCATGCTATTCTTTGTTTAAGAAATATCTAGATAGGTAGCGTGCACATGTCTGGGGCACTATATGACAGGAAATAGTGCTGCCATCTAGTGCTCTTGCTAATGTATAACATTAGTCCTACATGATAGTAAATAGTGCTGCCATCTAGTGCTCTTGCTAATGTATAACATTAGTACTACATGACAGGAAATAGTGCTGCCATCTAGTGCTCTTGCTAATGTATAACAATAGTACTACATGACAGGAAATAGTGCAGCCCTCTAATGCTCTTGCTAATGTATAACATTAGTACTACATGACAGGAAATAGTGCTGCCATCTAGTGTTCTTGCTAATGTATAACATTAGTACTACATGACAGGAAATAGTGCTGCCATCTAGTGCTCTTGCTAATGTATAACATTAGTACTACATGACAGGAAATAGTGCTGCCATCTAGTGCTCTTGCTAATGTATAACATTAGTACTACATGACAGGAAATAGTGCTGCCATCTAGTGCTCTTGCTAATGTATAACATTAGTACTATATGACAGGAAATAGTGCTGCCATCTAGTGCTCTTGCTAATGTATAACATTAGTACTACATGACAGGAAATAGTGCTGCCATCTAGTGCTCTTGCTAATGTATAACATTAGTACTACATGACAGGAGATAGTGCTGCCCTCTAGTGCTCTTGCTAATGTATAACATTAGTACTACATGACAGGAAATAGTGCTGCCATCTAGTGCTTTTGCTAATGTATAACATTGTATCAATACTGTTGCCATATAGGGCTGTAGACACGTGCACTCTCCTGGCCTTACCTTCCTGTTTTTCAACAAGGGATAACAAGAAAACAAAAGAAAATTCGATAATAGAAGTCAATTGAAAAGTTCCTACAATTGTATGTTCTATTTGAATCATGAAATAAACAATTTGGGTTTAATGTTCCTTTGACTACAAATCTATAAAAACAATATCTTCTGTTTATGTTGGGTCGGTATGATGACCCAGAGCTTGGATACCTAAAAAATTGAACGTCTATGTCATATCAGAAATGCATCAAAAGATAAAAGAGGATTCTATAAATTTCAAGTGCCGGTGTTCCGTCGAGAACTCCAATTCCTCGAAAACTCCAATCTGACGTCACTTCCGGTGACTCTCCTATTTTAATATCTGTTTTGCCTCTGTCTGAGGGGCGCACCGCCGATCCTCTGGCATACACCCCAAGTAAACCTTGGGGAATGAGGTTTACAAGGGGGACTTCGCACCCCTTGAACCCCCCCAGGCGGAGGTAAAATAGATAGTGAAGATAGACGATTACAGTGCCCATCTGATTGGTTATAAATCCTGTCACTCACTGGACACGGACCAATTAGATGTATGGAATCATAGGAAGTGACCTCAGATTGGAATTTTTGATGTATTGGAGTTCTCGATAGAACACCGGCGAGTACCATGGATAAATTCTGATTGATAAGTACAAAACTTGGACCATATAGAGCTGTTGATTACTGTATACACATTAGGGTTGGCACTCACCTAATACTTTAGCAACATGGGGCTCGTTTCCATTAAAGGGACATTCCAACCAAAATTGGAAACCACATGGTTGCATTTCAGTTTTTAGTAGAAGTATTTTTGTAATATATATGTATTGGACAAAAAGGCTTCTAATATAAGCTATAGCTGTTTCAAAAGTGTTTTTTTTTTTTTTTGTTTTATCACATTTTTTAATGTATTTATATATGTAAAATGTAGTGCTGCCCTAGGCAAAAGCTTTATTATAGTTTTATATGTAATTAAAAATTGATATTTAAATAGGAACATAATAACTAGTCGAATATGTGGGCCAGCAATAAATATTACAAATAACAATAAATGTATAATATAAAACACTTGTATTTTTGAAAACTTTAATATCTCAATGGAAAAGAGGCCTCAAAAACATATTTTTCCTCTTTTACACCTAGCTGAGCATGCCGTAATATTTGAGACCTTATTGACAGCTTCCGAAAATGTTTCAACTGTTTTTGGTAATGATGGAAAAGGTGGCATCAGAAACTGCTGAGAAGTGTAATGGCTTCCAACAGCAGTTTTTTTTCTTTTTGTGACCTCGCGAAAACCCAATTGCAGCTCAATGAAAACAAGCCACGGCTGGTATTTTTAAAGTTCAGGTCAAACTTAAAAATAAAGATTAAAGGGACATTCTGGTCAAAATTTAAATGCACACGGATTAATTACATCTTAGAATAGAAATATATTTGCAATATACATGTATTGGCAAAAATTCTTCTTGTAAAAGTTATCACTATTTTACGGTTAACATTTTTCTCTGCACGTGCACGTGAAGCATACTTGGATATTATCAGTGGACCATGATTTTAAATACTGCAGTGCCCAGAGAGCCAATAGGGCTTGTATCATGTCAGCGATTAACAAATTAAGTAATTACCAGATGATACAAGCACCTTTAGGCTCTCTGATCAAGTGCTGTGTTTAAAATGCTGGTGCACGGTGCATACTTTAATACACTTTTGAAACAGCTATAGCTTTTATTAGAATAATTTTTGCTAATACATGTATATTACAAGAATGCTTCTATTCAAAACTGAAATGCATCCATGTGGATCCCAATTTTGGCTGGAATGTCCCTTTAATTATATAAAGATACTATCTTGGTCAAACTTCTAAGTGTATTGACAGGCACGGACTGACCATAGAGCATACCGGGCAAATGCCCAGTGAGCTGCTGGTAACCTTGGCCCTGCCCACCATTACCGCACAGCTGCCCATCAATTATATTCCCCAAATCGGCCGCAAACTGACTCACTGTCTGGGAGTGAATGACTGTGTGAGACTGAGAGCACCTGACCAATCACTACTGAGTTTACGCCCAGCACGTGGCTGCACTACACTGATGCCGTGTGCATGTCCACATGACACATAGGCTGTCAGTCAGGGTGCTAAGAAAGATGCCGGGCCCATCCCGATCCGATTATGACCATGATGGTCTGACCAGGCAGTGAGATTTCAGAGCAAACACAGCAGGTAGTCAGGTGAGGTCAGAGAGAGAGGACCTTTTTTTGGTAGTAGGCCGGGCCGCACAATGTGCTCCTTTGCCACTGTGGACTACGGCCGTATGGGAATTACACATGCGGTGCCACTGCCACCATATAATCTCTCCATTTGGTCGTTTGCTGGGTAGGGTTGGGTGGGCCATGGGCAGGAGGCTTGGAATTGGAAAGCAAGCAACTTGCTTTAAGCAACCACTGGTCTGACTCAACCCGGACTCCGGAGTGACTGTGAGAGACAGACATGGACAGACCAGTGATGCAGCAGCCAGCAGGTAAAAAAAAAAAATACTGTGAGTGCGACAGCAGGTAAGCTGCCCTGCATAATAGTCCAGTAAATATAATATATAATCTGTTTAAATTGACCTTGCTTAAACTTTGACCTCTCTTCTGCCTGGCCTGCCAATTCTGTCTGACCTCTCCATGCGCTGCCTGCATATTCATATATATCATCTTGTCCTGCTTAGTAACTGAATGGGAGTGGGATTTGTGTGCAATTTTAACTGGGTACTAAGCCCCTTTGCAGGCATTGAACACAGAGAAATGTCCACTTTAATATTGAAATTCACTACTAAATTTGATGATTTTTACACCAGAACTTTCCTTTAATAAAAGTGCTGGGAACACACCAGCACTTGTAAATTTGTTTTCTGAAACTATGTTCAGTCTTTTGATTGATGAGCTAAAGTTGATGAAACTGAGAATGTATCTGTAGTATATGTGCTTAGACTGCAACATTTGTAAATCTCTCTCTCCCCCCTCTTTAGCTCTCTCCCCCCTCTCTTTTACGCTCTCTCTCCCCTCTCTTTTGCTCTCTCTAACCCCTCTCTTTTGCTCTATCTCTCCCCTCTCTCTTTTGCGCTCTCTCTCTCCCTCTCTTTTGCTCTCTACCCTCTTTTTTGTGCTCTCTCTCTCTCCCCTTCTCTTTTGCTCTCTCTCTCTCTCTCCCGTCTTTTGCTCTCCCTCTCTCTCTTTTGCTCGCTCTCTCCCCCTCTCTTTTGCTATCTCTCTCTCCCCCCTCTATTGCTCTCTCTCCCCCCTCTCTTTTGCGCTCTCTCTCTCCCCCTCTCCCTTTTTCTCTCTCCCCTCTCTTTTGCTCTCCCCCTTCTCTCTTCCCACTCTCTCTCTCCCCCTCTCTTTTGCGCTCTTTCTCCCCCTCTCTTTTGCTCTCTCTCTCTCCCCCTCTCTTTTTTCTCTCTCTCCCCCCCTCTCTTTTTCTCTTTCCCCTCTCTTTTGCTCTTTCTCTCCCCCCTCTCTCTCTCCCCCTCTGTTTTGCGCTCTCTCTCCCTCTCTTTTGCTCTCTCTCTCTCCCCCTCTCTTTTGCTCTCTCTCTCCCCCTCTCTTTTGCACTCTCTCTCTCCCCCTCTATTTTGCTCTCTTTCCCCCATCTCTTTTGCTCGCTCTCTCCTCCCCTCTCTTTTGCTCTCTCTCTCCCCTCTCTCTTTTGCTCTCTCTCTCTCTCTCTTTCCCCTTCTCTTTTGCTCTCTCTCTCCCCCTCTCTTTTGCTCTCTCTCTTTCCCCACTCTCGTTTGCTCTCTCTCCCCCCCTCTCTTTTGCTCTCGCTCCCCTCTCTTTTGCTCTCTCTCCCCCTCTTTCTCTCTCTCTCTTCCCTCTCTTTTGCACTCTCCCCCCTCCCTCTTGCTTTCTCCCCTCTCTTTTGCTCTCTCTCCCACTTCTCTTTTGCTCTATCTCTCTTTTGCTCTCTCTCTCCTTCTCACCCCCTCTCTTTTGCTCTCTCTCCCCTCTCTTTTGCTCTCTCTCCCCTTGTATTTTGCTTTCTCTCCCCTCTCTTTTGCTCTCTCTCTCTTGCCCTCCCCCTCTCTCTCTCATCTTTCTTTTGCTCTCTCTCCCCACTCTTTTGCTCTCCCCTCTCCCCCCTCTCTCTCTCTCTCCCTCTCTCACCCCCTTCTCTCTCTCCCCCTATCTATCTTCCCCCCTCTCTCTCTCCCCCCTCTCTCTCTCTCCCCCCCTCTCTCCCCCCCATCTCTCTCCCCCCTCACTCTCTTCCCCCCTCTCTTGCTCTTTCTCTCCCCTCTTTTGCGCTCTCTCTCTTTCCTGGCCACGCCCACTCTACCCAGCCACACCCCCACACGACGGGAACTCCGATGAGGCCATGCCCCCATCATGGTGCTCCGTGGCCACAACGCTGCCATGGCCGCTTCCGCCCACCCTCTCTGCTGTCTCATCCTAATGGCCAGGTATGTTTGTCCTCGTGTAGTCTGTACTGTGCATGACCATGACAGCTTCGGGCAAACATACCTGGCCATTTATTATATAGGATAGCAGAAGTGTTACAAGTTATGACATTATGGTGTGCAAGAACTCTGGTTTCTCTGTGACTGAGAACGTGTATAAGACTATGGGGCATATTTATCAAGCTCCGTATGGAGCTTGATGCCCGTGTTTCTGGCGAGCCTGGAAACAGCAGTTATGAAGAAGCGGTCACAAAGACCGCAGCTCCATAACCTGTCCGCCTGTTCTGAGCAGGCGGACAGACATCGCTGGAAATCAACCCAATCGAGTACGATCGGGTTAATTGACACCTCCCTGCTGGTGGCCCATTGGCCGCGAGTCTGCAGGGGGCGGCGTTGCACCAGCAGCTCTTGTGAGCTGCTGGTGCAATGCTGAATATGGCGAGCGTATTGCTCGCTGTATTCAGTGAGGTCTAGCGGACCTGATCGATCAGGTCCACCAGACTTTCATAAATAGGGGCCTATGAGTGAGTATTAGGGGCATTTTTATAATATTAATATACTTTTAACCTCTGTGATTACCTTGGATCTAAGCCTCTGCAGACTGCCCCCTTATCTCAGTTATTTTAACAGACATGCTTGTTAGTCAATCAGTACCCTCTCATACGTAACTCCACGGGCATGAGCACAATGTTATCTATATGGCACATATGAAATAACACCCTCTTGCTGTGAAAAACTGTCAAATGCATCCAGAGAAAAGATGGCCTTCAAGGCCTTAGAAAAAAGCATATGAGCCAATCTAGAACACTAATGCCTAGATTTAGAGTTCTGCTTTAGCTGTCAAAACCAGTGTTAAGGGCTCCTAACGCTGGTTTTTACCGCCCGCTGGTATTTAGAGTCAGTCAGGAAAGGGTCTAACGCTCACTTTCCAGCCGCGACTTTTCCATACCGCAGATCCCCTTACGCCAATTGCGTATCCTATCTTTTCAATGGGATCTTCCTAACGCCGGTATTTAGAGTCTTGGCTGAAGTGAGCGGTAGAACTCTAACAACAAAACTCCAGCCACAGAAAAAAGTCAGGAGTTAAGAGCTTTCTGGGCTAACGCCGGTTCATAAAGCTCTTAACTACTGTGCTCTAAAGTACACTAACACCCATAAACTACCTATGTACCCCTAAACCGAGGCCCCCCAACATCGCCGCCACTATAGTAAATATTTTTAACCCCTAATCTGCCGACCGGACACCGCCGCCACCTACATTATCCCTATGTACCCCTAATCTGCTGCCCCTAACATCGCTGACACCTACATAATATTTATTAACCACTAATCTGCCCCCCCCCAATGTCGCTGCTACCTTACCTATACTTATTAACCCCTAATCTGCCGACCGGACCTCACCGCTACTATAATAAATGTATTAACCCCTAAACCGCCTCACTTCCGCCTTGCAAACCCTATAATACATTTTATTAACCCCTAATCTGCCCTCACTAACATCGCCAACACCTAACTTCAAGTATTAACCCCTAATCTGCCGACCGGACCTCACCGCTACTATAATAAATGTATTAACCCCTAAAGCTAAGTCTAACCCTAACCCTAACACCCCCCTAAGTTAAATATAATTTAAATCTAATGAAATAAATTATTTCTTATTAAATAAATTAATCCTATTTAAAGCTACATACTTACCTGTAAAATAAACCCTAATATAGCTACAATATAACGAATAATTATATTGTAGCTATTTTAGGATTTATATTTTTTTTACAGGCAACTTTGTATTTATTTTAACTAGGTACAATAGCTATTAAATAGTTATTAACTATTTAATAGCTACCTAGTTAAAATAATTACAAAATTACCTGCAAAATAAATCCTAACCTAAGTTACAATTAAACCTAACACTACACTATCAATAAATTAATTAAATAAACTACCTACAATTACCTACAATTAAATCAACTAAACTAAATTACAAAAAAAAAAACAAACACTAAATTACAAAAACAATCAAACACTAAATTACAAAAATAAAAAAAGATTACAAGAATTTTAAACTAATTACACCTACTCTAAGCCCCCTAAAAAAATAACAAAGCCCGCCAAAATAAAAAAATGCCCTACCCTATTCTAAAATAAAAAGTTAACAGCTCTATTACCTTACCAGCCCTTAAAAGGGCCTTTTGTGGGGCATGCCCCAACGAAATCAGCTCTTTTGCCTGAAAAAAAACAATACAATACCCCCCCAACATTACAACCCACCACCCACATACCCCTAATCTAACCCACCCAAACCCCCCTTAAAAAATCTAACACTAAGCCCCTGAAGATCTCCCTACCTTGTCTTCACCCAGCCGGGTATCACCGATCCGTCCAGAAGAGGGTCCAAAGTCTTCATCCTATACGGCAAGAAGAGGTCCAGAACAGGGTCCGAAGTCTTCATCCTATCCGGCAAGAAGAGGTCCTCCAGAGGGTCTAAAGTCTTCATCCAGGCGGCATCTTCTATCTTCTTCCAAGCGGAGCGGGTCCATCTTGAAGCAGCCGACGCGGAGCCATCCTTCCTCACCGACGGACTAACGACGAATGAAGGTTCCTTTAAATGACGTCATCAAATATGGCATCCCTCGAATTCCGATTGGCTGATAGGATTCTATCAGACAATCGGAATTAAGGTATGAAAAATCTGATTGGCTGATTGAGCTCGCATTCTATTGGCTGATAGGAATTTAAAGGAACCTTCATTCGTCATTAGTCCGTCGGTGAGGAAGGATGGCTCTGCGTCGGCTGCTTCATTTTCTCTCTTCTTCCATCCGGAGCGGAGCGGGTCCATCTTGAAGCAGCCAACGCGGAGCCATCCTTCCTCACCGACGGACTAACGACGAATGAAGGTTCCTTTAAATTCCGATCAGCCAATAGAATACGAGCTCAATCTGATTAGCTGATCCAATCAGCCAATCGGATTGAACTTGAATCTGATTGGCTGATTCAATCAACCAATCAGATTTTTCATACCTTAATTCCGATTGGCTGATAGAATCCTATCAGCCAATCGGAATTCGAGGGACGCCATATTGGATGACGTCATTTAAAGGAACCTTCATTCGTCGTTAGTCCGTCGGTGAGGAAGGATTGCTCCGCGTCGGCTGCTTCAAGATGGACCCGCTCCGCTCCGGATGGAAGAAGATGCCGCCTGGATGAAGACTTTAGACCCTCTGGAGGACCTCTTCTTGCCGGATAGGATGAAGACTTCGGACCCTCTTCTGGACCTCTTCTTGCCGGATAGGATGAAGACTTGGACCAGTTTGGACACCCCTGAGGTAGGGAGATCTTCAGGGTCTTAGTGTTAGGTTTTTATAGGGGGGTTTGGGTGGGTTAGATTAGGGGTATGTGGGTGGTGGGTTGTAATGTTGGGGGGGTATTGTATTGTTTTTTTTCAGGCAAAAGAGCTGATTTCTTTGGGGCATACCCCGCAAAAAGGCCCTTTTAAGGGCTGGTAAGGTAATAGAGCTGTTAACTTTTTATTTTAGAATAGGGTAGGGCAATTTTTTATTTTGGGGGGCTTTGTTATTTCTTTAGGGGGCTTAGAGTAGGTGTAATTAGTTTAAAATTCTTGTAATCTTTTTTTATTTTTTGTAATTTAGTGTTTGTTTTTTTTGTAATTTAGTTTAGTTGATTTAATTGTAGGTAATTGTAGGTAGTTTAAATTAATTTATTGATAGTGTAGTGTTAGGTTTAATGTAATTATTCGTTATATTGTAGCTATATTAGGGTTTATTTTACAGGTAAGTATTTAGCTTTAAATAGGATTAATTTATTTAATAAGAAATAATTTATTTCATTAGATTTAAATTATATTTCACTTAGGGGGGTGTTAGGGTTGGGGTTAGACTTAGCTTTAGGGGTTAATACATTTATTATAGTAGCGGTGAGGTCCGGTCGGCAGATTAGGGGTTAATACTTGAAGTTAGGTGTCGGTGATGTTAGTGAGGGCAGATTAGGGGTTAATAAAATGTATTATAGGGTTTGCGAGGCGGGAGTGAGGCGGTTTAGGGGTTAATACATTTATTATAGTGTCAGCGAGGTCCGGTCGGAAGATTAGGGGTTAATAAGTGTAGGTAAGGTAGCGGCGACGTTGGGGGGGCAGATTAGGGGTTAATAAATATAATGTAGGTGTCGGCTACATTGGGGGCAGCAGATTAGGGGTTCATAGGGATAATGCAGGTTGCGGCGGTGTACGGAGCGGCAGATTAGGGGTTAATAATAAAATGCAGGGGTCAGCGATAGCGGGGGCGGCAGATTAGGGGTTAATAAGTGTAAGATTAGGGGTGTTTAGACTCGGGGTTCATGTTAGGTTGTTAGGTGCAGACTTAGAAATTGTTTCCCCATAGGAAACAATGGGGCTGCGTCAGGAGCTTAACGCTGCATTTTTGCAGGTGTTAGGTTTTTTTTCAGCTCAAACTGACCCATTGTTTCCTATGGGGAAATCGTGCACGAGCACGTTTTTCAAGCTGGCCACTACCGTAAGCAACGCTGGTATTTAGAGTTGAAGTGGCGGTAAATATGCCTGTACGCTCCCTTTTTGGAGCCTAACGCAGCCCTTCAGAGAACTCTAAATACCAGCATTATTTAAAAGGTGTGGGGGAAAAAAAACACGCGTAGCTAACGCACCCCTTTGGCCGCAACACTCTTAGGCCTAGATTTAGAGTTCGGCGGTAAAAGGGCTGTTAACGCTCCGCGGGCTTTTTTCTGGCCGCACCATAAATTTAACTCTGGTATCGAGAGTTCAAACAAATGCTGCGTTAGGCTCCAAAAAAGGAGCGTAGAGCATTTTTACCGCAAATGCAACTCTCGATACCAGAGTTGCTTACGGACGCGGCCGGCATCAAAAACGTGCTCGTGCACGATTCTCCCATAGGAAACAATGGGACTGTTTGAGCTGAAAAAAAACCTAACACCTGCAAAAAAGCAGCGTTCAGCTCCTAACGCAGCCCCATTGTTTCCTATGGGGAAACACTTCCTACGTCTGCACCTAACACCCTAACATGTACCCCGAGTCTAAACACCCCTAACCTTACACTTATTAACCCCTAATCTGCCGCCCCCGCTATCGCTGACCCCTGCATTACACTTTTAACCCCTAATCTGCCGCTCCGTAAACCGCCGCCACCTACGTTATCCCTATGTACCCCTAATCTGCTGCCCCTAACACCGCCGACCCCTGTATTATATCTATTAACCCCTAACTTGCCCCCCACAACGTCGCCGCAAGCTACTTAAAATAATTAACCCCTAATCTTCCGACCGCAAATCGCCGCCACCTACGTTATCCCTATGTACCCCTAATCTGCTACCCCTAACATCGCCGACCCCTATGTTATATTTATTAACCCCTAATCTGCCCCCCACAACGTCGCCGACACCTACCTACACTTATTAACCCCTAATCTGCCGAGCGGACCTGAGCGCTACTATAATAAAGTTATTAACCCCTAATCCGCCTCACTAACCCTATCATAAATAGTATTAACCCCTAATCTGCCCTCCCTAACATCGCCGACACCTAACTTCAATTATTAACCCCTAATCTTCCGACCGGAGCTCACCGCTATTCTAATAAATGTATTAACCCCTAAAGCTAAGTCTAACCCTAACACTAACACCCCCCTAAGTTAAATATAATTTTTATCTAACGAAATAAATTAACTCTTATTAAATAAATAATTCCTATTTAAAGCTAAATACTTACCTGTAAAATACATCCTAATATAGCTACAATATAAATTATAATTATATTATAGCTATTTTAGGATTAATATTTATTTTACAGGCAACTTTGTAATTATTTTAACCAGGTACAATAGCTATTAAATAGTTAAGAACTATTTAATAGTTACCTAGTTAAAATAATTACAAATTTACCTGTAAAATAAATCCTAACCTAAGATATAATTAAACCTAACACTACCCTATCAATAAAATAATTAAATAAACTACCTACAATTACCTACAATTAACCTAACACTACACTATCAATAAATTAATTAAACACAATTGCTACAAATAAATACAATTAAATAAACTATCTAAAGTACAAAAAATAAAAAAGAACTAAGTTACAGAAAATAATAAAATATTTACAAACATAAGAAAAATATTACAACAATTTTAAACTAATTACACCTACTCTAAGCCCCCTAATAAAATAACAAAGCCCCCCAAAATAAAAAATTCCCTACCCTATTCTAAAATACAAATATTACAAGCTCTTTTACCTTACCAGCCCTGAACAGGGCCCTTTGCGGGGCATGCCCCAAGAATTTCAGCTCTTTTGCCTGTAAAAAAAAACATACTATACCCCCCCCCCAACATTACAACCCACCACCCACATACCCCTAATCTAACCCAAACCCCCCTTAAATAAACCTAACACTACCCCCCTGATGATCTTCCTACCTTGTCTTCACCATGCCAGGTTCACCGATCCGTCCTGGCTCCAAGATCTTCATCCACCCCAAGCGGGGGCTAGACATCCACTGAAGAAGTCCAGAAGAGGGTCCAAAGTCTTCCTCCTATCCGGCAAGAAGAGGACATCCGGACCGGCAAACATCTTCTCCAAGCGGCATCTTCTATCTTCTTCCATCCGATGACGACCGGCTCCATCTTGAAGACGTCCAGCGCGGATCCATCCTCTTCTTCCGACGACTAGACGACGAATGACGGTTCCTTTAAGGGACGTCATCCAAGATGGCGTCCCTCGAATTCCGATTGGCTGATAGGATTCTATCAGCCAATCGGAATTAAGGTAGGAATTTTCTGATTGGCTGATGGAATCAGCCAATCAGAATCAAGTTCAATCCGATTGGCTGATCCAATCAGCCAATCAGATTGAGCTCGCATTCTA
Source organism: Bombina bombina (assembly GCF_027579735.1). Lineage (NCBI taxonomy): Eukaryota > Metazoa > Chordata > Amphibia > Anura > Bombinatoridae > Bombina > Bombina bombina. Next base: position 535,307,555 of record NC_069505.1, on the reverse strand, counting down.
TTGGCTGTTCCGATCAGCCAATAGAATGCGAGCTCAATCTGATTGGCTGATTGGATCAGCCAATCGGATTGAACTATATTCTGATTGGCTGATTCCATCAGCCAATCAGAAAATTCCTACCTTAATTCCGATTGGCTGATAGAATCCTATCAGCCAATCGGAATTCGAGGGACGCCATCTTGGATGACGTCCCTTAAAGGAACCGTCATTCGTCGTCTAGTCGTCGGAAGAAGAGGATGGATCCGCGCTGGACGTCTTCAAGATGGAGCCGGTCGTCATCGGATGGAAGAAGATAGAAGATGCCGCTTGGAGAAGATGTTTGCCGGTCCGGATGTCCTCTTCTTGCCGGATAGGAGGAAGACTTTGGACCCTCTTCTGGACTTCTTCAGTGGATGTCTAGCCCCCGCTTGGGGTGGATGAAGATCTTGGAGCCAGGACGGATCGGTGAACCTGGCATGGTGAAGACAAGGTAGGAAGATCATCAGGGGGGTAGTGTTAGGTTTATTTAAGGGGGGTTTGGGTTAGATTAGGGGTATGTGGGTGGTGGGTTGTAATGTTGGGGGGGGGGTATAGTATGTTTTTTTTTACAGGCAAAAGAGCTGAAATTCTTGGGGCATGCCCCGCAAAGGGCCCTGTTCAGGGCTGGTAAGGTAAAAGAGCTTGTAATATTTGTATTTTAGAATAGGGTAGGGAATTTTTTATTTTGGGGGGCTTTGTTATTTTATTAGGGGGCTTAGAGTAGGTGTAATTAGTTTAAAATTGTTGTAATATTTTTCTTATGTTTGTAAATATTTTATTATTTTCTGTAACTTAGTTCTTTTTTATTTTTTGTACTTTAGATAGTTTATTTAATTGTATTTATTTGTAGCAATTGTGTTTAATTAATTTATTGATAGTGTAGTGTTAGGTTAATTGTAGGTAATTGTAGGTAGTTTATTTAATTATTTTATTGATAGGGTAGTGTTAGGTTTAATTATATCTTAGGTTAGGATTTATTTTACAGGTAAATTTGTAATTATTTTAACTAGGTAACTATTAAATAGTTCTTAACTATTTAATAGCTATTGTACCTGGTTAAAATAATTACAAAGTTGCCTGTAAAATAAATATTAATCCTAAAATAGCTATAATATAATTATAATTTATATTGTAGCTATATTAGGATGTATTTTACAGGTAAGTATTTAGCTTTAAATAGGAATTATTTATTTAATAAGAGTTAATTTATTTCGTTAGATAAAAATTATATTTAACTTAGGGGGGTGTTAGTGTTAGGGTTAGACTTAGCTTTAGGGGTTAATACATTTATTAGAATAGCGGTGAGCTCCGGTCGGAAGATTAGGGGTTAATAATTGAAGTTAGGTGTCGGCGATGTTAGGGAGGGCAGATTAGGGGTTAATACTATTTATGATAGGGTTAGTGAGGCGGATTAGGGGTTAATAACTTTATTATAGTAGCGCTCAGGTCCGCTCGGCAGATTAGGGGTTAATAAGTGTAGGTAGGTGTCGGCGACGTTGTGGGGGGCAGATTAGGGGTTAATAAATATAACATAGGGGTCGGCGATGTTAGGGGTAGCAGATTAGGGGTACATAGGGATAACGTAGGTGGCGGCGATTTGCGGTCGGAAGATTAGGGGTTAATTATTTTAAGTAGCTTGCGGCGACGTTGTGGGGGGCAAGTTAGGGGTTAATAGATATAATACAGGGGTCGGCGGTGTTAGGGGCAGCAGATTAGGGGTACATAAGTATAACGTAGGTGGCGGTCGGCAGATTAGGGGTTAAAAATTTTAATCGAGTGGCGGCGATGTGGGGGGACCTCGGTTTAGGGGTACATAGGTAGTTTATGGGTGTTAGTGTACTTTAGGGTACAGTAGTTAAGAGCTTTAGAAACCGGCGTTAGCCAGAAAGCTCTTAACTCCTGCTATTTTCAGGTGGCTGGAATCTTGTCGTTAGAGCTCTAACGCTCACTGCAGAAACGACTCTAAATACCAGCGTTAGAAAGATCCCATTGAAAAGATAGGCTACGCAAATGGCGTAGGGGGATCTGCGGTATGGAAAAGTCGCGGCTGAAAAGTGAGCGTTAGACCCTTTCCTGACTGACTCCAAATACCAGCGGGCGCCCAAAACCAGCGTTAGGAGCCTCTAACGCTGGTTTTGACGGCTACCGCCGAACTCTAAATCTAGGCCTCAATCTAGGTGTAAGAGAACAAAGCAAATTTGATGATAAATGTAAATTAGAAAAGTTGTTTAAAGTGACATGCCCTATCCGGATCATGAAAGTTTAATTTTGACAAGACTGTCCCTTTAAATAGTAAATGGTGAGCGGAGGTGTAGGGGGGGGGGGGGCCTCTTTGCCCTAAAATGCCCAGGCCCCTTTTTGGGTCCAATCTGGCTTTGTGTATTGAAATCCAATTACAAACAATTGATCATTTAAGATCAGTCCTAGCAGCTTTAGTTCCTGATTTATAATGTGTAATGATTTATGCAGCTGCATGCTAACAAGCACGGCTCATTAGGTATGCTAATAAAGCATTTTGTATTTTGTTTACACAATTATACAAAACTTTTTTATTTATTTTGCTGGGGTGACATCTAATTAATTTCACATCCATTTATAGATCAGTACACTCTTTATAAAAGGTTTAAAGCCATGAGATTTTAATAAGCTTCTAAGCTTGTAAACGTTAATATACTTTTTTGAGGAAGCATAAAGAAAAAGATAACTGGGTAAATCATTACATATTAGAAAACAGAAGACTGGCATAAACAGGTTTCCACTTTGACCCATTCTGTAGTTTACAATCTTCCCAGCCATGGGATTAGCTAAACTGACACATGATTTGACTTTTTTGTTAGTCTTTTTGGCATGTAGTCAAAGGGCAATGGCCAAGCTGTAGGTTCATAGAGATAATGACAATGCTATTGCTATGGTTACCACTGCCGGACTGACACTTCCTAATCACTGCTTACCTAGGACTGGCATTTAGCTGTTATTTTATCTGTGTGTACAGTAATTTTAAAGGGTCAGGAAACCCCAGCATTTTCTTTCAGGATTTGGATAGAACATATAATTTTAAACCAATTTCCAATTTACTTCTATTGTCAAATTTGCTTCATTTTCTTGTTATCCTTTGCTGAAGGAACAGCATTGCACTACTGGCAGCTAGCTGAACACATCTAGTTAGCCAATCACCAGAGACAAATGTGTGCAGGCACCAATCAGCAGCTAGCTCCCACTAGTGTAGGATATGTGCGTATTCTTTTGCAACCAGGGATACCAAGAGAACGAAGCACATTTGAAAATAGAAGTAAATGTAAAAGTGTCTTAAAATGACCTGCTCTATCTGAATCATGCAAGGTTAATTTTGACTTTCATATCCATTTAAGGTTCAGGTAAATTAAAGGGACATTGTAGAGACAGTCTTGCTACTGTGAATTGCTATGGTAAAGCAGATTCACTGTTTAAGAAGCGCAAATAGCGTAGCGAACTGCACTTGTGCAGTTCTTCTTCAGGCTGAGTCGGATTCAAGTTACCAGCACAAGAGCATGCTAGCAGTGTCTTACATAGGGCGTATGGTGCAGCTCCTATTGGCTGCCACAGTTGCCTGTCAAACGGAAGAATAATAAATTCTGAGACAGAGGCAGCATTGAAACAGGTAACGGAGCCTCATAAAAATGGGGTCTTACAAAAGATATATTGTGTTTCTGACATAAATAATCACATCAATATGCTTAAAATTAAAAGTAATTTTAAACTTTGCAAACTTACTTTGGTGAATTTACCATCACTTTTAAGTATGCATTAAAAAATAATTCATGATATGCAATAAAACTTGCATTAAAAGTATGCAACATGGGGAACTTCCAGGCGGTGGCCATGATAGGTCGTCTTATTGTAAGCTGTTCCAGTATTCCTGCATTATCTGCAAAATATCTCTAGATCCAGCTACCATCCAGACCCTAACCAGTAGATATTTATTTAAAGATAAATTAATCTCCTAAGTGATGTTTTTTTATTGGGGATTGCTGCCCGCTACAACGATCCGGAGCAAATTCTGAGGTTAAGGCCTCATTCTAACCCCCCAGTGGTATACCCTCGGAATACTGCTGTCGCATAGGGCCTGTGTACTCTAATACAACCTAAGACTTAAAATACTATCTTCAAGCAACCGCATAAAGTCTGCCACAGAGATTTAAAATGGAGACTGCTGCAAGCTTCTTAATAGAACTGAGCCACTTGCTCGCCAGCTATCAAGATGCATTTGAGGAAAAATTGCAAATGGCATCTAGCCCGAACCAGGGTACTCTTGAGAAGCTTCTTCAGCAGGAACCTAGCTACTTGGAAGGGGAGAGTACTGAAGCTTCCTATCGTTGGAGCTCGTTATCCACTACCGACTATTCTGAAAGAGAACATGCTCTCATCAATCCAGCTACAGACCCTGAGGCCAGGGACAACAGTACTCAGCATTGGAGTGCCACAAAAATGGGAGAACAGCTATCAGCAAATAGAGAGCCCAACTGCTACATCTTACAGTGCATCCAAAGGATAAAACCCCAGCACTTTTTCAGATTGCAACCAACATTTCTGCTGAGCTCCAACCACTTGCCCTGCTTGGCTATGTAAGTGCACTAACTAGGCAGGGTTCAGCCGTAGATTTCTGGGCTTTCCCGCAGCTGTCCTCCACCTCCATATGCACGGAGAAGCCAAATATGTGCCGGGACTTTGTCAGCTCTCAACTAGCAATTATGTGTGCCATTAACTCAGTTGAACCATACCTTTCCAAATTAGGAAGTCACTTGGCTGGTGGGACTTATCAAGCTTTCCTTGTCGCCACCGGCAAAAACACTGGCTGGGAGTGGTATCGCACCTGTGCTATGAAAATCTGGTCCCGCTCAGGCATAGGCTAGGGTAGAAGCCCATATCATAGCAGCATACGTCTGCTCATGCTTCGGAACAAATAGGGCTCTTACCAGCAAAACATTTTATTTTTTGCTAACCCTACATAGCAAAGATCAGGACACTTCATGTTTCTATGACTCTCCCAGTTAAAAACAAAAATTTCCATCACCTTTGATAGACTCTATGAGTGGTGAATTGCCTATGTTACCTTAGAAAACGTATTTGTTTAAGGTCTTGCTGAGGTCATTACACACATTGCTCTGTAGGATTAAGTATGCATGCTGCCTTGCTTTTGTTTTCGTTGCTTGAGTTCACTTCATATAACTATGATTCTCCCAGTTGCTAGTTCTTCATTTCTCTAGGTTGCCTTAATCTGATATTATAAGCCCACTCTCAATACTCCTCTAGAAGGGTTACCTTCCTGCATTATGTTGCTGTAACATAGTGTTCTATGGCTTTGACAAGAGGCGCTGTAGGTGATAGACAGCATTCTACATTTAATAAAACATAGGACCTACATATAACTTCTCACTCAGGTGCTCCGCCAGTGAGATAAGGCTTAAACAATATATCTGGGCACATTTATTTTTTTTAATCGCCCCCCCCCCCCCCCCAACATTGAAAAGAACAAGTTTTTTATATCCCTCTACTACCTTATGCATAATAGTTAAGAGGCACCATTTTAACATGGGGGGTTCTTAATAATGGATGAGAGAGATCTCACCTGCTAATAGTCAACACAATCTATTCCCTTTGCCTTATATATCTTAAAGGGACAGTATACACTCATTTTCATATAACTGCATGTAATAGACACTACTATAAAGAATAAGATGCACAGATATTGATATAAAAATCCAGTATAAAACTGTTTAAAAACTTACTTAGAAGCTCTGTTTAGCTTTGTTGAAAAGGTAGCTGGAAAGCCCACTGCAAGTAGAAAATAAGACACCCCCCCTTCTTTTGCATATGAAAAGACCCTTTAAACAAACAGGAACAAGCTGGAGTAGAGGTAGCTCATGGTATTCTCAAAAAACTTTGGGGCTTGGTTAGGAGTCTGAAAATCAGAACAATGTTATTTAAAAATAAGCAAAACTATACATTTTTGTAAAAAAAAACTTTATGGGCTATATAAATAAATCATCTACAAAACATTTATGCAAAGAAAAAATGAGTGTATAATGTAGAGAGGATAGAAGAGTCCTCAGAGGGTACGCTGATGCTAGTTGGTTGATTGTAGTTAAAAGGGTTTCTAAATGATGGCCGCACTCCCAATGGAAATCCCAGTATTGTTCCAGATGGATCTCAAGCTATGAAAGAGTAAAAGAGGAGAGGAACCACAACACATAAAACAGTATCGTATGACCAGGTAAGAAGAGTCGCTACGTTTAAGACCCACCCCCTTGAGCCAAATACTCACAGAGCAAGCGGCACCGAGATCGTGCCTCTAGGCGTGGATCGGGACTATTCAGAGTCGCCCGACAGACACACTCCAGCTAGAAGACATCACTCCGTGTCCACCAATCGACAGTCAGCAATCGGCAAGCCTCCACTGATTCCGTATGGCTACGAACTGTACACACTGCTACTGCAGGTAACGGATGGGGTGGAAGTGGAGCAAAAAGTCACTCTTGGAAAATAATATGGTGATGATACAGAGACACAGGACAGAGCAGATAAAATGGTAGTCCGTATTTTATTGTTAAATGAAACAACAGCAACGCGTTTCCCGGCTAGATATGCCGCTTCATCAGGCTGTTCTATACTAAGCTCTTGCTGCCAATAAATACCTTACCTACACCTGTTAGGGGGCGTTCTAACAAGCGGGGGTGCAGCATAAAGTCATACATCCATCTTTGCCACAGATAAACATACTCCTTAAATTTACTGAATATTTGAAGTAAAAAATGTATCTGCTATGTTGCAGTTTGTTATACTACCACATCATTATTTTATCAGTTGTTTGACTATTACAGTACACGTTAACCAAATGGTCCAAGAGTTGCCTCCAGTGTACCTACCATTTATGTTATCACAATAAGTTTCCAGGTGGTCCATGACCGGCCATTATAGTAGTTACTCAAATGCTAAATGTTCTCGTATAAGACAAAGAAAGAGGTTTCTTAGATATATGTATTAATAGCTACAATTTCATGTATTTATTGTTCATTTGCTCTAAAATTTGTCATTAACTTTTTCATTTCTGTGACATGACACTATTTTATTTTTGTATGTTTCTAAACATCTCAATAAAATATTATAAAAAAAAAAGTATGCAACATAACGCAAATTTAAATTCCTCCAAAAATTTGTTACTTAAGGTATGCAGGAAAAATTTGTATTTGGCAATTAAACATTTGTTCTACAAAAATGGGAATAAAAGGAGAAATAACGAGGCACTAGATTTTTAAAAGGCAGCTCTTCTGATCTTCATATGAAGACAACAGGATAATTATCTAGAACAAAACAAGAGGGTTCCATATTGTGTTTTCAATATACACATGAAACCACTCCATAGATGTTCAACAAACTCAAATGCTATGTTCATTGTTGTTAACATGCCTGATGAACATCTTCTGAGAATTGTGTTGCATTTTGAGACCTTATGATTGGTATAGTCTATTTTTTTAATGTTTTAATTAAAAGTTTATTAAAATGACAACCTCCTTAGTCTTAATATCATGGGAGATAGTTCTGGATCCTGCCACTGGAGCCCAAGTATGTACTGGAGTGTCAGTGTGTTGGGCAACTGCTATAAATTCAGCCTGCATCTTCTAGTACAAGAGAGTGCTGCTCATGTTGTGAAAATGTTGAACATAGATGGGATTGTTTTATGTAACACCTTCTTTTTTTGTTCTAAAAAAATAATATCTAATGTACAACTTAATTTCAAAATATAAAGTTATAATTGCACGAAAACATACAACTTTCAAAGAGTACTTTATTTTTCTATATTAAAATTAGTCTATCTGCCTTGTCAAGTGGGCTGAACAGTTTTCTCAATAGTGATTATTGTACAGTATCTCACAAAAGTGAGTACACCCCTCACATTTTTGTAAATATTTTATTATATCTTTTCATGTGACAACACTGAAGAAATGACACTTTGCTACAGTGTAAAGTTGTGAGTGTACAGCCTGTATAACAGTGTAAGTTTTCTGTCCCCTCAAAATAACTCAACACACAGCCATTAATGTCTAAACCGTTGGCAACAAAAGTACATCCCTAAGCGGAAATGACCAAATTGTGCCCAAAGTGTCAATATTTTTTGTGGCCACCATTATTTTCCAACACTGCCTTAACCCTCTTTGGCATGGAGTTCACCAGAGCTTCACAGGTTGCCACTGGAGTCCTCTTCCACTCCTCCATGATGAAATTATGGAGCTGGTGGATGTTAGAGACCTTGCACTCCTCCACCTTCCATTTGAGGATGCCCCACAGATGCTCAATAGGGTTTAGGTCTGGATACATGCTTGGCCAGTCCATCACCTTTACCCTAAGCTTCATTAGCAAGACAGTGGTTGTCTTGGAGGTGTGTTTGGGGTCGTAATCATGTTTGAATACTGCCCTACGGCCCAGTCTCCGAAGGGAGGGGATCATGCTCTGCTTCAGTATATAACAGTACATGTTGGCATTCATGGTTCCCTCAATGAACTATAGCTTCCCAGTGCTGGCAGCACTCATGCAGGCCCAGACCATGATACTCCCACCACATGCTTGACTGTAGGCATGACGCACTTGTCTTTGTACTCCTCACCTGGTTGCCGCCACACACGCTTGACACAATTTGAACCAAATAAGTTTATCTTGGTCTCATCGGACCACAGGACATGGTTCTATTAATCTATGTCCTTAGTCTGCTTGTCTTCAGCAAACTGTTTGTGAGCTTTCTTGTGCATCATCTTTAGAAGAGGCTTCCTTCTGGGATGACAGACATGCAGAACAATGTGATGCAGTGTGCGGCGAATGGTTTGAGCACTGACAGGCTGACCCCCCCACCCCTTCAACCTCTGCAGCAATGCTGGCAGCATTTATACGTTTATTTCCCAAAGACAACCTCTGGATATGACGCTGAGCACGTGTACTCAACTTCTTTGGTCAACCATGGCGAGGCCTGTTCTGAGTGGAACCTGTCCTGTGAAACTGCTGTGTGGTCTTGCCCACCATGCTGCAGCTCAGTTTCAGGGTCTTGGCAATCTTCTAATAGCGTAGGCCATCTTTATGTAGAGCAACTTCTTTTTTTCAGATCCTCAGAGAGTTCTTTGCCATGAGGTGTCATATTGAACTTCCAGTGACCAGTATGAGAGAGTGTAACACCACATTTAACACACCTGCTCCCCATTCACACCTGAGACCTAGTGACACTAATGAGTCACATGACACCGGGGAGGGAAAATGGCTAATTGGGCCCAATTTGGACATTTCCACTTGGGGTCTACTCACTTTTGTTGCCAACAGTTTAGACATTAATGGCTGTGTGTTGAATTATTTTAAGGGGACAGCAAATTTACACTGTTATACAGGTTGCACACTCACTACTTTACATTGTATCAAAGTGTCATTTCTTCAGTGTTGTCACATGAAAAGATATAATAAAATATTTACAAAAATGTGAGGAGTGTACTCACTTTTTTGAGGTACTGTATGTTACATCTGCAATCTCATTGTTTTATTTTTAAAAAAAAATGAATTTAAAGTAAAATACACAGAAAACAAATCAATTTCATATGTGCTTCAAAAAAATGTTGCTATCAGTGTCAAGTGTTTCCTGTCAAATTCACCCTCACCAATGAGATTCTCCATTAATTACTTTCTATATGGGAGACAGCTCAATGGGACTTATAGGTTCTGGTCCATTTTTTAGAGAATTGAGTAAGGGCTCCTCCCCTGAGGTTCCGTTTGATAGTTTTCTTCATGCCAGCAAATTTTAGAGAATCAAGTCCTAAAGGGATATGAAACACAACATTTTTCCTTTATGATTCAGATAAAATATAGATTTTAAATAACTTTTCAATGTTATTTCTATTATCAAATTTGCTTTATTCTCTTAGTAACAAGGCACATCTATTATGCTGTTATACATAGAATAGAACGGGAATTAAACACATTAGTCAAATACTTGTAAGATTTTTATGTAAGATTATAAGCCTGCAGGAGAACCTTATCATTTCAGTGGTTAAAGGGACACAAAGGTGTAAAAGTAAATGCTCTTAATTATTATTATTTACTTAATTTATTAATTTACTGTTGCTTGTATATAGCTATGTTTCCCCCTGCAAATTAGTTAAACACATAGTGATCACCAGCTCCGTTGAACTAACTGAACAAATCTGGTTCTTTAAATACTAGAGGTAGATCTGTGCAGCCACCAATCAGCAGACACCTACCTAGAGTGCATATGCCCTGAGCCTACCTAGGTATGCTTTTGAACAAAGGATGAAAACAATTAGAAAATACAAGTAAACTTGAAAGTTGTTAAAAATTAAATGCCCAGATTCATGAAAAGTTTCATTTGAACTATATTAAAGGGACAGTGAACCCACATGTTTTTCTTTCGTGATTCAGATAGAGCATGCAATTTAAGCAACTTTCTAATTTACTCCTACTATCAATTTAACTTTGTTCTTTTGCTATCTTTATTTGAAAAAGAAAGTCCAGAACCTTGGGCAGCACTTGTTTATTGGTGGATGAATGTATCCACCAATCAGCTAGAACAGCCCAGGTTGTTCACCAAAATGGGCCGGCATCTAAACGTACATTCTTGCTTTTCAAATAAAGATACCAAGAAAATGAATAACATTAGCTAATAGGAGTAAATTAGAAAGTTGCTTAAAATTGCATGCTCTATCTGAATCATATTCTCTCATAAGAGGGTTTGATCCACTTGTCAGACATTCAATAAACTGTTGTTAGATTATGAATATTTCCCTAGCTCTCAAGTCTTTATTGAAAACTGAAATTTATGTAACATAGGAATATTTGCAAAAGTTACAATAATTAAACTTAGGGAGGAAAATTAAATCCACTTTATACCATTCCCCTAAATAAAGAAATGATGCAATACAGGAATATCTCCGTTTTGGTGAACTACAAAAGAATACTGTTGGAACACTGTAACTAAATTAAAATACGGAGGAAAGGGAAAGAAGAGAGAAAATATAAATAATATTGCTGTTGAGATAGAGCCTGTAATGTTTTAGATAGAATATTAAGCTAATATGCTTTACAGGGATGGGCAGATAAGAGGAACTTATTTCATATACATAATTTCCCTTAACATGCTGGTTGCTACAGTATGGAATTTATGGGGTTAACCATTAACAAGGAAGCTAAAGTCCCAGTGATAAACTTACTACATTTTAAGGATAGTTTTATTTCCTTCTGCTAGATTCAAGCATGGCATCCAGAGATCTGAGTGAGAATTCAAACTGCTCTATTTGCAAGAATATGTATATAGATCCTGTAACCCTGAGCTGCGGACATATCTTCTGCAATTTCTGCATTACTAAAACATGGGATGGCCAGAATGATGAAGATGCTTCTTGCCCTGAATGTAGACAACAGTTTAAGAGAAAGCCTGCACTTAAAAGAAATGTTAAGGTGTGTAATATAGCAGAGCAATTCAGATCTACTGAACCAGAGACTGAGATTGGGATCTTCTGCACTTACTGTGTTGATTATTCTGTACCTGCCAATAAATCATGCCTGCTATGTGAAGCTTCATTCTGTGATACTCACCTGAGGGTACACAGCAAGTCTGAGGAACACATCTTAACTAAACCCACCACTTCTTGGAGTAACAGAAAATGCCCCATTCACAAGAAGTCCTTTGAATATTACTGCTATGAAGAAGCTGCCAGTATCTGTGTGATATGTTCCTTGGCCGAAGAGCACAAGGGACACCAGATGGAGCTGTTGAATGAGACTTCTGAGAAAAAGAAAAAGAAACTTAGAAATATTCTGAAGAACTTGACCTCAAAGAAAAATAAGAATGAGGAAACTGTCTTAGGTCTTGAAGACAACAAGAGATGCATGCAAGAGAAAGCAGCTGGTATTACAGAACGAGTTACTGACATGATTAAGGACATCAGAAAACAACTGGAAGACCTAGAAAAGCAAGTTGTAAGTGAGATCAACCAGCAAGCAAACAGGGTTTTACTTCTAATCACTGATCATATCCAGCAACTGGAAAAAGAGAAGGAAGAGCTGTCTAGTAAGATGTATCACATTGAAGACTTGTGCAACACAATTGATCCATTAACTGTTGTACAAGAAGATGAATCACATTATTCTGAGTTTTGTGGTTCTGAGAAAGGAGATGATGAAGGAACACATATAGATGAAAAACAGGTTCCAGGGGGAGGCGATTTAGATGAGGGGCTGATCTCAGCGACTTTATACAAAGGTTTGGCTGATATTCTGACTGTTATAAAAATAAAAAGATGGTTCTGTGTACAGGAAATGTCTGACCTAATACAAGGTGTAAATATATCTACTGATATTGTCAATGAAATAAAATTAAATAGAGAACTCTGTATGCAGGAGGCTTCCTGCTTATTACTGGATTTAAACATAGCTTCAAATTATGTAACTGTATCAGATGACTTGCAAACGGCCTCCTGGACAGAAATACACCAACGGCGGCCAGAAACACCAGAGAGATTCCAGTACGCTCAGGTGTTAAGTACCAGGAGTTTTTTGTCAGGAAAACATTACTGGGAAGTAGAGACCAGCAAGTCAGGGTGGTGGAGTGTAGGAATGTGTTATCCTAGTATAAAAAAGAAAGGAGATCTCTCTAGGATTGGAAATAATAATAAATCCTGGTGCTTGTGCTGGTTTAATAAAGTTTTATTGAGAATACATGATTCAGCACGAATCTCTATACCTCACACATTATCCTGTCAGCGAATAGGAATATACTTGGACTACGAGAATGGGCTACTGTCTTTTTATGAGCTGTGTGACCCAATACGACACATACATACCTTCTCTGCCACCTTCACTGAACCTCTTCATGCTGCATTCTGGGTATGGTATGGCTGGGTCAGAATCAGGAGCTAGAAATACTGACTTCTACACAGCACAGTTAATATACTGAAATGTTACTAAATGTTCTGAGGTAAATTAGCCAATTGCTCTGTTTCTTATATGCAAATTGTGTCTGGTGGTTAAAGGGACAGTACAGTCATAATTAGACATTCATGATTTAGACAGAGCATAAAATGTTAAACAACTTTCCAATTTACTTCTATTATTTAATTTGCTTCCTTCTCTTGTTATTCATTGCTAAAAAAGGTTTATCTAGTAACGTTTAGGAGCAACTAAGAACCTAGGTTCTAGCTTCTGATTGGTGGCTGCATATATATATATATATATATATATATATATATATATAACGATTGTCATTGGCTCACTCATGTGCTCAGTTAGAAACCAGTAGTGCATTGCTGCTCCTTCAACAAATGATACAAAGAGAATGAAGCACATTTGATAATAGAAGTAAACTGTAAAGTTGTTTAAAATTATATGTTCTACCTAAATCATGAAAGAAAAAAAATGTGTTTCATGTCCCTTTAAGGTTGCCAGGTGTCCAATATTTAATTGAGCAGTGCAGTTTTTATATTAAATGTCCAGTAAAATATTTGTTTAAAAAGTTGGCACATACTTGATTAGACATAATCTAATGTCTGATGTGGGCATATAGTTCAGGGTGTAATCTAAATGGTTATATTATGTTTTCCTACATCAACATATTGCAGGTATTTCACTGATATAACAGATGTGTTTAGTTCCTGTTCAGGGAGTGTGTAGCAATATAACAGGCATGGTTATTATTTATTTGTTTTTCTTGTGTTCTCTGACCAAGTATAAAGTCCTTTTCACCAGCACAATTCAGTGATTCCTATCTTTCCTTTTATGATGTCGGAGTCAGTAAATTATAAGAAATAGTCACAGATAAGTGAGATAATTTGATTATTGTTTTACAGTTTCATTGGTAAAGGATCATAATTTCAATTTTGTTAAAGGACCATTAAACTTGACATTTTAACAAAGCACAAAATGTTTCATTATTGCAAGTAAAATATTATTGCAATATACATTCATTATTTTTCCAGCCTTTTGCTGTAAATACAGTACATCTAACAATTGTGCTTGTTTGACTTTCTCCCAGTGAGGCTTGAGTTAATACTTTTATGCAATTTATGTGAGCTTTTATTTACTTTTCATTCTCTCCCTAAGCTTCTATGATGTCACATGCTTTTAAAAGGTGGATTATCAGTTTTACATCAACAATCATTATAGAAAAATCATTCTTTGCAATAGCAACTAAGTTGAATCTGTGCTAAACTACCTTAAAGGGACATTAAACACTAAGCAAATGCTAGATAGAATGATGTATCCAAAGAAAAGATTAGTCTGAGAATAACATGTAGATGTATTTTTTAAAGTTTCATTAGTTGTTTAAATATTGACAAAATAAGTGTAAAGTTTTAGTGTCTATAAATCAATGGGAGCTGCCATGTTGTAACTTAGGTTACCTTCTCTGCTGTTGCCAATTAGGGACAGTTATAAATAGGTCAGAGTGTGCAGCCACACAATGGAATTACAGGAAAAGGGGACACAATAAATAATTAAAGTATATTGATAGAGGTTTTTTTTATATAAACAATTTATTTTATATTACCATTTATAAGTGTTTAATGTTTCTTTAAAGGAATACAAGAGGCCAGACTACCCCAGTCTGCACATGTGCAAACAGACAGCTAGATTACGAGTTTTGCGGTAAGGCTTTACTACAGAAAAATGTGCCATTGCGCGTGGAATCGCAGGTCTCCTGTATTACACGTCACTGCGGTATGGCTATAACACAAGCATTTTAGCCTGTAGCGCAACGTCAATTCCGCACTCAAAAACTAACGTTTTTTTGTACGGAATTTACATACCGTTGTATTACAGTTTGTGCGTTCCGGCTAAAATGCTTGCGTTATAGCCTATAACGTCACGATCCAAACCACCATCTTAGACCTGTAGTTATGGATTTTGCAAAACAAAAATATTTCACAAAATTCATAACTAAAATTTTACAAAGTACACTAACAGCCATAAACTACCTATTAAACCCTAAACTGCCACCCTCCCGCATCGCACATACTATATTAAACTTATTACACCTAATCTGCCGCCCACCCACATAGACAACACTATATAAACCTATTAACCCCTAAACCACCGGAACCCCACATTGTCAACACAAAATAAACCTATTAACCCCTAATCCGCCATCATCCCGCATATTCAACACTAAATAAACCTATTAACCCCTAAACCGCCGGCCCCCCACATCGCTACTGCTATAATAAACCAATTAACCCCTAAACCACCGCCCCCCCCACATTGCTACTACTGTAATAAACCTATTAACCCCTAAACTGCCGCCCCCACATCTCTACTACAGTATTAAACCTATTAACCCCTAAACTGCCGGCCTCCCACATCGCTACTACTGTAATTAACCTATTAACCACTAAACTGCTGCCCCCCACATCGCTACTAATAAACGAAACCTATTAATCCATAAACCCCCGCACCCCTAACATCGCAACACACTAAATTAAATTATTAACCCCTAAAACTAATACCCCCCTAATTTTAAATTAAATCTACAATATAACCATTTAGAAATAAATAAAAACTTACCTATGAAATAAAAGGAAGTTTAAACTATAAACTAACCTAACATTACTATTTAAATAAAATAAAATTAACTAAAAATTAAAAAACCTGCATTACAAATTAAAAAAAAACTAACACTACAGAACATTTAAAAAAAAAAAACTAAATTACATATTAAAAAAATACTGACACTACAAAAAAAGTAAAAAACATTGCAAAATCCCCAAAAAATATAAAATTACGAAAAATAATAAACTCTAAGCTTACAAAAAATAATAAACAAAATTATCAAAAATAAAAAAATTACACCTAATCTAATAGCCCTATAAAAACAAAAAATCCCCCCAAAATAAAAACACCCCCTAACCTATCAATAAACTACCAATAGCCCTGAAAAGGGTCTTTTGTAGGGCATTGACCTAAAGAATTCGGCTCTTTTCCATAAAAAATATAATCCCCCCTTAAAATTACAGCCCACGACCCACTCATCCCATCAGCCAAAAGGATTTCAGTAGCTCTCTGTGGGGGGGGGGGGCAGTGGTTTAGGGGTTAATAGGTTTATTACAGTAGTAGTGATGTGGGGGGCTGGTGGTTTAGGGGTTAATAGGCTTATTACATTAATAAGCAATGTCGGGGACCGGTGGTTTAGGGGTTAATCATTTTATTTAGTGTTGGCGATGTCAGGGGGCGGCGGATAAGGGGTGTCTAGACTAGGGGATTATGTTAGGGTGTTAGGTGTTAACACAACTTTTTTAGGGGGGTGCGTTACAGGTGTTAGATTTTTTCTAACACTCTCTCTCTCTATTGATGTCTATGGGGAGGCATCAGGCCTTGGGTTTTTGTTCAGTATGGAGTTTATCGCACCATATCGCGCAACCAAAGGAAAGTTTTCAGTAACTTGTAATACCAACGCTATTAAAAGTGCGATAACGCTCATTTGTTTGCATTGTTTATGCACCTGGTATAGCGCAAAACTCGTAATAGTAATCGAGTTTGTGCTATATCTGAATATTAGTTTGTGATTGGTTAGCAGGGGTTCTTTTGTTCTGGTGGACAGGGAAATCAGCGAAAAGAATAAACACAAAACATAACATTCATTGATAAATTATTCTTATATATGAAGGTTCATAATCATGTAGTTTACCATTTTTGTTTAATGTCCCTTTAACAAATGACCCGTTTTACCAACTTTGAAGTGTGCTGGAATTAATAATCCTTGTTTAACACACAGTATTGTTATAAAATAATATAATGAAGTTGCCTATAAACCAGTGATGTTTTCATTGTGTACATTGTGTATGTGGACATGAAATAAAATTTTTGTGCATGAAAGTTTGGTTTCTTTATTGTAAGAAGGAATATACATGACACCAATTGATACCAACCAAGCCAATTTATAAATAGAACCCTGACACTTTTAATTATGTATTGTACTTGATCACACTCTTATTGAAATATTTTAGCTGACAACAACATTGTGTTGGCCAAAAAGAGTAACAGCTATTCATTTAAGGGACAGTGAAGTCCAAATTAAACTTTCATGATACAGACTGAGCATGCAATTTTAAACATTTTTCCAATTTTGATTTGTTTTCTTGGTTAATTAAAAGCATAATAGCATACCTAGGTAGGCTCAAGAGAAGCAATGTAGTACTGACAACTTGCTGATGATGGTGGCTGCACATATGCTATTTATTATTATTGGCTCCCCTGATATGCTCAGCTAGCTTCCAGTAGTGCATTTCTTTCCTAAGATATGATGAATCCACGACTTCATCAATTACTGTTGGGAATACCACTCCTGGCAAGCAGGAGGAGACAAAGAGCACCACAGCAAAGCTGTTAAGTATCGCTTCCCTTCCCACAATCCCCAGTCATTCTCTTTGCCTTCGGTGCACGGAGGAGGTGAAGTTTTGGTGTCTAAAGAAAATACTTCGCTACAAGCAAGATTTTATTATTTTGAAAGCCAGAGTAGGTTTGCTCTGATCTTTCCTGTGTTCTGGGTATAGCTGTAGTCCACATTAATCTCTTCAGTAGAGTAGTGATGGCTTTAAAGCAGTTAGGAACTTGTGAGGTGGGCCTTGCTGTGTTTTCCTAACATTGTTGCTGCCCTTAGATAGAAAGCCAGAGTAGGTTTACTCTGTTCTCTCTTTTATTCTACAGGCCTCTGTGAGGAGTGGCATCCTCTCACGTCGGGTAAGCTGTCCTCTTGCCGGATGGCTAGATGCAGGTAAGTGCCTTTCTATCTTTTAGAGTGGAGATATGGCACTTAAAATTTTAAACTAATTGTCTGCACCGTTTTGGTACATATATGCAGGATATTTTGAAGGGCAGGGAGCAGGAACTGATTTGTGATAAGAGACAGGGATTATACTTTTTGTTGTTTAAAAGTTATTTCACAGACTGCCTTTCCCCATAGGTTCGATGATGAGAAAACGACGGTAGCCTCTGAGGGTAAAATCTCAGATTCAGACAGTATAATTTAATTCCTTCATCTGATGCTGAAGTGGTAACCTTCAGATTTAAGCTTGGACGCCTTTGTGTATTGTTAAAGGAGGTTTTGGCAATTTTGGAGCGACTCCGATACGTCTGTTGTTGTCAACCCTGCAGAATCGAGTAAACTTTATATATACTAGGATTCCTCTGTGGAAGTTTTTTCCTGCTATAGACTGTGCTAACAGATTTTTCACAGGAATGGGAGAAGTCAGGGATTCACTTTTTCCCTGTCTCCTGTCTTTTAAAGATGTTTTCTGTCGCTGTCTCCATTAAATATCATGGTGCACGGTGCCTATAGTAGTATGGCATTTCTACTCTGGCTAATAGAACTATGATTCCTAGAGAGGATAGCTGTTCTTTTCAGGATCAATGGACTAAGCGGGAGGCTTACATGGAAGTTTGTATTGCCACTGGGTCAAGTGCGGCATCCTATTGGTGGGATGCCTGGTTTGATTTCAGTTTGGTAGGGACTCCTTTGGAGGAGATCCAGAACATATTTAAGGTTCTTAAGCTAGCCCGCGGGGTGTTGTGGATATATTCAGTGGATTTTCCTCTGAGTTCAAGCTTCTGGCGCTTCCTTAAAAGGGTAATACCTTGTTTGATCCTGCTTTGACACGAATATTTCTGATATTACGGGTGGAAAAGGGAAAAGGAATTTGCCCCCAATCCGGGATCGGTTTCCAAGTGGGGGGCTAAATTTCTCTGTTTGTCTTCAAACATGGATATGATATGTCCCAGATAGGCTGCGGACATAGTATCTCAGGTTTTCTACAAAGAATTCCTACCTTTTTTCCGAGAGACAGGTTCCACCTCTCAATTTATCTGCAGGTCAGATAACAGTGAGACATTTTTGAAGTGCGTTTGAGACCTCTCTTCCCTGTGAGTGTTAGGTCTAGTTCCTGTAAGGGAAAAGGGTCTAGAATTCTATTAATTCACATTTGTGGTTCCCGAAAAGGAGGGAATTTTTTGTCCTATGGTAGATCTAAAATGTCTCAACACTTTTTTCTCAGAGTACCGTCCATTCAAGGTGGAAACAAGG
Source organism: Bombina bombina (assembly GCF_027579735.1). NCBI lineage: Eukaryota > Metazoa > Chordata > Amphibia > Anura > Bombinatoridae > Bombina > Bombina bombina. Next base: position 535,288,447 of record NC_069505.1, on the reverse strand, counting down.
GGTTTCATGCTTCCTTTGGTTCAAAAGGGTCAGTTCATGGTGACCATAAACCTGGAGGAGGTGTATTTTCAAGTTCCTGAGTTTTGCCTTTATGTCAAACACTTTCAGCTTGTGACTCTTCCCTTTGGCCTTGCCACGGCTCCCAGAGGGCAGTGATCAGGTTTCTGGGAATTGCTGTGGTGCCCTTCCTGGACGACATAATGGTTCAGGCGCCATCTTTTCAACAAACAAACTCTCATACAGAGATATTATTGTATTTTCTCATTCCCATGGATGGGAAGTGAATCTGAAAATGAGTTTGCTTGTTCCAGCTACATGGGTAGTTTTCTTAGGGACCATCTTAGTTTCCCTATCTCTGAAAATATTTTTGTCAGACGTCAGAAAATAGAGGATTCTTTCTTCTTATTTCTTTTGGTACTCTTCTGTTTGGCCATTCAGTGGCTCAATGTATGGAGGTAATTGGCCTGATTGTTGTTTCATTGGACAATCATCCCTTTGCTCAATTCCATCTGAGAGTCTGCTGTTATGCATGTTCAGATAGTGGACTGGGGATCTTGTGGCTCTGTGTCGGAGGATAGATCTAGATCTGTCAACATGAGATTCTTCCCTGTGTATCAGAGAGGAGAATTAGTGGTCGTTCACTCATTTAGCTTGTGAGAGGTAGCGGGATTGTTGCCCATATTCCCCAGAATCTTTTGATTTTTTCAGGAGCCTCTGTCTCGGGGCACATGCTTCCGGAGACCTTCCTGAGTAATAGTGACCACATTCGCCAACCTGTTGGGTGGGTGACTATGGACTTGAGAGGAGTCTGCTCTTCCCATAACCATCTTGGAGTTGGGAGCAATCTACAACGCTTTGATGGTTTGGCCTCAGTTGTCTTAACTGGTTTTTCATGTTCTAGTTGAACAATTTCATCTCAGTGGTTTACATTAACCACCTGGGAGGAATCTGGAGTTCCTTTGCCATGATTGGCATGGATTGTTCGGTGGGCGGACGCTCACATTTGTTTATTCACTTTTCACATTTCAGGAGTGAATACCGGGAGCAGACTTCTTGAACAGTCAGATTTATCATCCCAGGGAATGGGCGCTTCTCCCGGAGATGTTCTCCAGGTTAACCCTCAAATGGGGGGTGCTGGAGTTGGAGATGGCAGTACGCCAAGCTTCCAAGTTATGTTAAAGGTCAAGAGATCAGCAGACTGCTCTGTTAAATACCCTGGCGGTTCTGTGGGATTTCAGTCTGACATCCCTGTTCCTCAGTTTGCTCTCCTTCCACGAGTCATTGCTCGTATCAAATGGGAGTGAGCATCAGTATTTTAATAGTTCCTACATAGTCTTGCAGGATCTGGTATACAGACCTAGCGGAGATGTATTTCTTCCACCTTGATGGTTGTTCCTGAGGAAGGACCTTCAAATTCAGGGTCCATTTTTTCATCAAACTTTAATTTTCTCTGAAGCTTTCTGCTTGGAGATTGATTGCTTAGTTCTGTCTAAGCGTGGTTTTTCTGAGTCGGTCATTGGACCATGATTCAGGCTTGCAAGCCTATTACTGGTAATTTTTACCATAAGGTATGGCGTAAATTCCCTGATTGGTGTAAATCCCAGGACTACTCTTTGAAGTAGGGCAGGATTGCCCTTTCTATGGGAAGGTCTGGAGGACACTTTTTCAGTCAGTTCTCTGAAGGGTCAGATTTTGGCGTTATCTTTTTTTACAGATGTGTGTGCCAGATGTGTAATATTTTTGGCAGACCCTGGTTAGTATCAGGCCTGTGTTTAAGTCTGTTGCTCCTCTTGGAGTTTTAACCTTGTTTTAAAGGTTTTGAAGTAGGCTCAGTTTGAGCCATGGCATTCCATAGATTTTATTTATCTTGAAAGTTTTCCTTTTTGCTATATCTTCTGCTCTGAGAGTTTAGGTGCTCTCAGCTTTGCAGTGTGATTCGTTTCATCTTATTTTGTATAAGGCGGTTATTTATCCTAAGTGGAAATTTTGTTTGGGAATTTGTTTTTCTCTCTCTGTGTCCTCATTCTTATATGTTAAGGAACGTGTGCACAATTTAAATATTGTGCGTACTAAATATTGTTTCTTCTATTTTTTGTTTGTTTTCTCTGTATCAGAAAGCTACTGCTACTTCTCTTTTCTCTGGTTGAGAAGTTTGTTTTTCAGACTGCGGGGCTGCAGTTTCCTGAGAGCGTTATGGCTCATTACACGAGGGCTGTCTCTTCTTCTTGGATTTTCACAGATGAAGCTTCTATGGTTCGGTTTTGCAAGGCTGCAACTTGGTCTTCCTTGGATACTTTTTCAAAATTTTCAAATTTGAATATTTTGCCTCGGCTGAGACTTCTTTTGGGAGAAAGGTTATTCAAGTGGTGCCTTCTGTTTAGGTCTGCCTGTCTTGTCCCTCCCTATGTATCTGTGTCCTCTAGCTTAGGTATTGATTCCCCAAAAAAATTGATAAAGCCGTGGACTCACCATATCTTAGGAAAGAAAACAGGATGTATGCTTACCTGATAAATCTATTTCTTTCTGGATATGGTGAGTCCACAGCCCCGCCCTTTTTCATTCAAGACAGTTATTTTTTGACTAAACCTCAGGCACCTCTACACCTTGTATTACTCCTTTTTTTCCATTTCCTTTCAATTGAATGACTGGGGTTTGTGAGAAGTGAAGGGATACTTAGCAGCTTGCTGTGGTGCTCTTTGCCTCCTCCTTCTGGCCAGGAGTGGTATTCCCAACAGTAATTGATGAAGCTGTGGATTCACCATATCCGGAAAGAAATAGATTTAGATTTTCTACTCCAGCAAATGATACCAAAATAATGAAGCAAATTTAAAGGGACTGTCTACTTAAAAATGTTTATTGTTTAAAAAGATAGATAATCCCTTTATTACCCATTCCTCAGTTTGCATAACCTATTTTTACCTCTGTGATTAAGCATCTGGAGACTTATCTCAGTTCTTTTTACAAACTTGCATTTCAGCCAAATAGTGCTGACTCCTGCATAACTCCACAAGAGTATCTATATGGCACACATGAACTAGCACTGCCTTACTGTGAAAAAGTTACTAAAATGCACTGAGATAATAGGCAACCTTTAAGGGCTTATAAATCAGCCTATGAGCCTACCTAGGCAGCCTACCTAGGTTTAGCCTTCAACAAAGAATAAGACGAGAACAAAGTTAAAGGGACACTAAACCCAGTTTTTTTCTTTTGTGATTCATAAAGAGCATGCAATTTTAAGCAACTTTCTAATTTACTTTTATTTTCTTCGTTCTCTTGCTATCTTTATTTGAAAAAGGCAGCACTTGTTTATTTTTGTTGTCCAATCAGCAAGGACAACCCAGGTTGTTCACCAAAAATTGGCGGGCATCTAAACTTACATTCTTGCTTTTCAAATAAAGATACCAAGAGAAAAAAGAAAATTCGCTAGAAGGAGTAAATTAGAAAGTTCCTTAAAATTGCATGCACTATCTGAATCACAAAAGAAAAAATGTGGGTTCAGTGTCCCTTTATTTTAATGCTAAAAGAAAATTGGAAAGTTGTTTAAAATTGAATGCCCTATCTGAATCATGATTTATTTTTTTATCAAATTGACTTTACTGTCCCTTTAATAATCAAATTAAATTAAAAAAAGTTTTTTAAAATGTTATGCGGTTCATGACTTCTATTTCTGTGTCACCTTTTATAATAACTTCTTATTGGTGTTTTTTTCACATAGAGTTGCTGGTGCTGATTTTGTGGTTTGCAGCTTATACAGTAAGCGTTGTCCCTAAAATGATATTTATGGCTCTCTTAAAGGGGTAATGCTACCCAAATCCTGCCTCACTACATAGTGATGTTGCATACACAAGGGTATCTCTGCTTACCAACTTTATGTACAAAAATCTGGATATTTAACCTTTTTGTATCACTCCCCTTTTTCATATATTTCTGCAGTCAAGAAGTGTCTTCACTCACGCTCATCCCCATTCAATATCAATTAAGTTACAGTGATTCCTCACCCATCTAATCATAACAGGTGAGAAGGAACAATATTGAATACATTTCTTTTGCATGGCCTCCAGTGGGGGCTATTCTCACACTGGTCCCCCTACAATCACTAGATACCAGGGTCTCCACAAGGAACCCCCTGAGTAATTACTTTTGGGAGGGATATTCATTGCAGCGTAGTAGGGGGAATAGATTGTAACATTATGAAAAAATTAAGTACAAAATAAAATATATATATTTAACATAAGAGGATGGGTCTTTTTTTACATCCCTTTAATACACTGGTTTTCAAACCTGTCCTCAGACCTCCCTAACAGGCCACATTTTGAGGATATCTGAACTAAAGCACAGATGAAATAATCAGCTGATTAGTAAAAATGGTTATTTTACCTGCTCTCACTCAAGGTAATCTGGAAAATCTGACCTGATGGGGAGGCCTGAGGTAGGGTTGCCACCTGTCCCTTAAAATACAGAACACTTATAAGTTACACATGCTGCAGGGTGTGCAGGGGGAACAAGTATAGTGCTGTCTAGAAACACAATACATGTTCCTCCCTGCACACCCTGCAGCATGTGTAACTCATAAGTGTCCAGGAAAACATGGCTGAGGTGGCAACCCTAACCTGAGGACAGGTTTGAAAACCAGTGCTTTAATATAATGCCAAGCAATATGATCACCTCTTCCATGTTGTCGTGAGTGGTGTTTGTGTCAGGTGAAGTAATAAGAGGTCCAGACCAGGTATTCAGCAAACAAGGGCTCACCTCAGGAGAGGTCAACTTTATTAAACTGTTGCAACAGTGTCCCACCACAATCACAGCAATGTAAGACAATGTAAGACTTAACACATTTTTTTTATACCCTTAGAGTTCCTCACAAAGCAAAGAGCTAATTGGCTAATACACTTTATGTGATTATGTGGTTGCTAACAAAATCAGGTGCTTTATGCTGAGGCTAGAGAGATATGCTTTCTTGGAATTTGTCCAGTGGCTAATTGGGTTGAAAAGCTAGACACTGAACAGGAAGGCCTTGAGTTTCAGATGTTTAGAAAACCATGTATAGCAGAACCAAAAAAAACAAAAACAAAAACAGATACATAACTTATTAGGTTATAAGTGAATTGCTGAAAAAATACAGAAATAATAAGATGTAAGATGTAAGCATCTGCAGTTTCAGAGAAGAGTTCAGTAAAAGAAAAGGAAACGTTGGGTTAAAAATATAAAATAAAGAAAATAGAATAAGCAGCTCATTAAACAAGGATTTAGTGTGTATAGTGGTCACATGATCAACCAACACACTTCTTCAAAAAAAAAAATGTGCATGCTGCCATTATATAGTATTTGCATATGCTACATGACTCACCTCTTCCTAATGAGGAGGTCACTTGTTCACCTGGGATGAAGCTAAACAATATTAAAAATAGCGGTCAGCTGCCACAATATAGGTCATTTCTAGTGGTGTGAAGAGGACTACTACTAGATCTTCTCCCCCAAGATTCAATTAGAGGGGTATAAAACCCCTCAAATGAAACAGGGAAATTCCCCTCTAAGGGGCTAAACAGAATACCCCTCATATTAAAGATCTGAGTTCACATTTTTAAATGTGGACTCTTGTGCCCCTTTTGGTAGCAGATGACTTCCATAGAAATTATAATAATCTGCCTATTTTGTGCCTTTAAGTGTGCTCTGGTCTTTACAAAGGACCCTACCATCCCAATATAAGCAATAGAACAATTTACGTGAATCTTTTTTTGAAAGAGGAGAATTACACTTTTTCAAAGGAGGAGTTACATTCCCAGGTGTCTATATGCTGATCGCTCTGACAACAGGGGCGGGGGGGGTGACCCCCACAATACATAAACTTATTTAAAATAAGTAGTCTTGTATCTATCAAGATCCTAACTGTCATAACAATGACAAATACCTCAGCATTGTTAATATTTTGGGGGTTATGTTTCTTTTAATGAGGCCTTTATTACCCACTCACTAAAATAATGTATCATCCTACAGACCGTACATTTTAAAGAGTGAAACTCCATGATTCAAAGAAGGGGACTCGTGTCCTTATAGCTATGATGAGTTTATCAAACTAATATTGATAACCTGGAAATAACTGCTAGCTTAAATTTTTTGTTGTTGGTGTTACGGCTCATAGATCCCTATTTCTCCAAACTAATATAAAAAACAATATTTAAAATCAGTGAGACAACTGGGTGAACGTAAAATATGATATATTTTCAGAAATTCTATATAGTATGACTTTTTGTAGAAACATTTTATGGATTTAAGTTTGGAGAGTTGAAGAAACATGTACTATATATTACCTGATAAAAATAAGTTAGACCACCCTCTGCAATATCAGAATTTTTAGTAATTTTAAAATGTATGTAATGTTTGTATGGTTAGATATTTTAGACCTACTCATTTTCTGCATAAATTACAAGATGGTGTATGGTCTTCTTATTTTAAAGAGACATTAAACACTTAGGCCTAGATTTGGAGTTTGGCGTTAGCCGTGAAAACCAGCGTTAGAGGCTCCTAACGCTGGTTTTAGGCTAACTCTGGTATTTGGAGTCACTCAAAAAAGGGTCTAACGCTCACTTTTCAGCCGCGACTTTTCCATACCGCAGATCCCCTTACATCAATTGCGTATCCTATCTTTTCAATGGGATTTTTCTAGCTCCGGTATTTAGAGTCGTGGCTGAAGTGAGCGTTAGAACTCTAACGACAAAACTCCAGCCACAGGAAAAAAGTAAGTAGTTAAGAGCTTTCTGGGTTAACGCCGGTTCATAAAGCTCTTAACTAATGAACTCTAAAGTACACTAACACCCATAAACTACCTATGTACCCCTAAACCGAGGTCCCCCCACATCGCTGCCACTCAATTAAATTTTTTTAACCCCTAATCTGCCGACCGCCAACTACGTTATCCTTATGTACCCCTAATCTGCTGCCCCTAACACCGCCGACCTCTATATTATATTTATTAACCCCTAATCTGCCCCCCACAACGTCGCCTCCACCTGCCTATACTTATTAACCCCTAATCTGCCGAGCGGACCTGAGCGCTACTATAATAAAGTTATTAACCCCTAATCCGCCTCACTAACCCTATAATAAATAGTATTAACCCCTAATCTGCTCTCCCTAACATCGCCGACACCTAACTTCAATTATTAACCCCTAATCTGCCGACCAGAGCTCACCGCTATTCTAATAAATGTATTAACCCCTAAAGCTAAGTCTAACCCTAACACTAACACCCCCCTAAGTTAAATATAATTTACATCTAACGAAATTAATTAACTCTTATTAAATAAATTATTCCTATTTAAAGCTAAATACTTACCTGTAAAATAAATCCTAATATAGCTACAATATACATTATAATTACATTGTAGCTATTTTAGGATTAATATTTATTTTACAGGCAACTTTGTAATTATTTTAACCAGGTACAATAGCTATTAAATAGTTAAGAACTATTTAATAGTTACCTAGTTAAAATAATTACAAAATTACCTGTCAAATAAATCCTAACTTAAGTTACAATTAAACCTAACACTATACTATCATTAAATTAATTAAATAAAATACCTACAATTACTTACAATTAAACCTAACACTACACTATCAATACATTATATAAATACAATACCTACAAATAACTACAATGAAATAAACTAACTAAAGTACAAAAAATAAAAAAGAACTAAGTTACAAAAAATAAAAAAATATCTGCAAACATAAGAGAAATATTACAACAATTTTAAACTAATTACACCTACTCTAAGCCCCCTAATAAAACAACAAAGCCCCCCAAAATAAAAAATTCCCTACCCTATTCTAAATTACTAAAGTTAAAAGCTCTTTTACCTTACCAGCCCTGAATAGGGCCCTTTGCGGGGCATGCCCCAAGAAGTTCAGCTCTTTTGCCTGTAAAAAACATACAATACCCCCCCCCAACATTACAACCCACCACCCACATACCCCTAATCTAACCCAAACCCCCCTTAAATAAACCTAACACTAAGCCCCTGAAGATCTTCCTACCTTGTCTTCACCATACCAGGTTCACCGATCGGTCCTGAAGAGCTCCTCCGATGTCCTGATCCAAGCCGAAGCGGGGGGCTGAAGATGTCCATGATCCGGTAGAAGTCTTCATCCAAGCGGGGCAGAAGAGGTCTTCCATCCGATTGAAGTCTTCATCCAGGCGGCATCTTCTATCGACATCCATCTGGAACGGAGCGGCAGCATCCTGAAGACCTCCGACGCGGAACATCCATCCTGGCCGACGACTGCACGACGAATGATGGTTCCTTTAAATGACGTCATCCAAGATGGCGTCCCTCGAATTCCGATTGGCTGATAGGATTCTATCAGCCAATCGGAATTAAGGTAGGAATATTCTGATTGGCTGATGCCATCAGCCAATCAGATTTAGCTCGCATTCTATTGGCTGATCGGAACAGCCAATAGAATGCGAGCTCAATCTGATTGGCTGATTGGATCAGCCAATCGGATTGAACTTGATTCTGATTGGCTGATTCCATCAGCCAATCAGAATATTCCTACCTTAATTCCGATTGGCTGATAGAATCCTATCAGCCAATCGGAATTTGAGGGACGCCATCTTGGATGACGTCATTTAAAGGAACCGTCATTCGTCGTTCAGTCGTCGGCCAGGATGAATGTTCCGCGTCGGAGGTCTTCAGGATGCTGCCGCTCCGTTCCAGATGGATGTCGATAGAAGATGCCGCCTGGATGAAGACTTCAATCGGATGGAAGACCTCTTCTGCCCCGCTTGGATGAAGACTTCTACCAGATCATGGACATCTTTAGCCCCCCGCTTGGGCTTGGATCAGGACATCGGAGGAGCTCTTCAGGACCGATCGGTGAACCTGGTATGGTGAAGACAAGGTAGGAAGATCTTCAGGGGCTTAGTGTTAGGTTTATTTAAGGGGGTTTTGGGTTAGATTAGGGGTATGTGGGTGGTGGGTTGTAATGTTGGGGGGGGTATTGTATGTTTTTTTTACAGGCAAAAGAGCTAAACTTCTTGGGGCATGCCCCGCAAAGGGCCCTGTTCAGGGCTGGTAAGGTAAAAGAGCTTTTAACTTTAGTAATTTAGAATAGGGTAGGGCATTTTTTATTTTGGGGGGCTTTGTTGTTTTATTAGGGGGCTTAGAGTAGGTGTAATTAGTTTAAAATTGTTGTAATATTTTTCTTATGTTTGTAGATATTTTTTTATTTTTGTAACTTAGTTCTTTTTTATTTTTTGTACTTTAGTTAGTTTATTTCATTGTAGTTATTTGTAGGTATTGTATTTAATTAATGTATTGATAGTGTAGTGTTAGGTTTAATTGTAGGTAATTGTAGGTATTTTATTTAATTAATTTAATGATAGTATAGTGTTAGGTTTAATTGTAACTTAGGTTAGGATTTATTTGACAGGTAATTTTGTAATTATTTTAACTAGGTAACTATTAAATAGTTCTTAACTATTTAATAGCTATTGTACCTGGTTAAAATAATTACAAAGTTGCCTGTAAAATAAATATTAATCCTAAAATAGCTACAATGTAATTATAATTTATATTGTAGCTATATTAGGATTTATTTTACAGGTAAGTATTTAGCTTTAAATAGGAATAATTTATTTAATAAGAGTTAATTAATTTCGTTAGATGTAAATTATATTTAACTTAGGGGGGTGTTAGTGTTAGGGTTAGACTTAGCTTTAGGGGTTAATACATTTATTAGAATAGCGGTGAGCTCCGGTCGGCAGATTAGGGGTTAATAATTGAAGTTAGGTGTCGGCGATGTTAGGGAGGGCAGATTAGAGGTTAATACTATTTATTATAGGGTTAGTGAGGCGGATTAGGGGTTAATAACTTTATTATAGTAGCGCTCAGGTCCGCTCGGCAGATTAGGGGTTAATAAGTGTAGGCAGGTGGAGGCGACGTTGTGGGGGGCAGATTAGGGGTTAATAAATATAATATAGGGGTCGGCGGTGTTAGGGGCAGCAGATTAGGGGTACATAAGGATAACGTAGGTGGCGGCGCTTTGCGGTCGGCAGATTAGGGGTTAATAAGTGTAGGTAGCTGGCGGCGACGTTGTGGGGGGCAGGTTAGGGGTTACTAAATATAATATAGGGGTCGGCGGTGTTAGGGGCAGCAGATTAGGGGTACATAAGGATAACGTAGGTGGCGGTCGGCAGATTAGGGGTTAAAAAAATTTAATCGAGTGGCGGCGATGTGGGGGGATCTCGGTTTAGGGGTACATAGGTAGTTTATGGGTGTTAGTGTACTTTAGAGCACAGTAGTTAAGAGCATTATAAACCGGCGTTAGCCCAGAAAGCTCTTAACTACTGACTTTTTTCCTGCGGCTGGAGTTTTGTCGTTAGATGTCTAACGCTCACTTCAGACACGACTCTAAATACCAGAGTTAGAAAGATCCCATTGAAAAGATAGGATACGCAATTTACGTAAGGGGATCTGCGGTATGGAAAAGTCGCGGCTGAAAAGTGAGCGTTAGACCCTATTTTGAGTGACTCCAAATACCGGAGGTAGCCTAAAACCAGCGTTAGGAGCCTCTAACGCTGGTTTTCACGGCTGATGCCAAACTCCAAATCTAGGCCTGTATAAATAGAATATAAAAAATAAAAACATGTAATATGTTTTATTTGAAAACAATAATAAATTACAAATGAATGGATAGTTATATTCCTACATAAATTTAATCTATCTTCTAAACTAAAGTGTGAATGATATTAATTTAAATTTGACAAAGCTATTTGTGCTTTTGATATTCAATAAATTTTTATGTAGCTACCTGTAATTAGTGGTGGACTAAATGGTAACACTTGTGTTGGTTTATTCTGACCTATATATACTTCCCCAACTTAATAATATTAATTTTAATTTTTGATTTTAATTAAATCCAGAAATGTTTAGAATTTTTTTTTAAAAAAGCCTACATACCTACATATATGCAGCCACATCAATATCGATATTTAATCCTAATGGTTGTAAGGTTTTTAACTTATAAATCCATTTTGTTTCTAACTTTCTTAGCTCTAATAATCTGTTTGGCTTAGTCGGTGGTACCCAATCTATTTCTTGTACTTTTAATGTATTGGGATTACCTCCATGATGATCTTAGAAATGTTTTGAGACACTATGGAGGTAGCCGTGAAAACCAGTGTTAGAGGTTCCTAATGCTGGTTTTAGGCTACCTCCGGTATTTGGAGTCAGTCAAAAAAGGGTCTAACGCTCACTTTTCAGCCGCGACTTTTCCATACCGCAGATCCCCCTACGCCATTTGCGTATCCTATCTTTTCAATTAGATTTTTCTAACTCCGGTATTTAGAGTCGTGTCTGAAGTGAGCGTTAGAATTCTAACGACAAAACTCCAGCCGCAGAAAAAAGTCAGTAGTTAAGAGCTTTCTGGGATAACGCCGGTTCATAAAGCTCTTAACTACTGTGCTCTAAAGTACACTAACACCCATAAACTACCTATGTAACCCTAAACCGAGGCCCCCCCACATCGCCGCCACTCGATTACATTTTTTTAACCCCTAATCTGCCGACCGCCACCTACGTTATCCTTATGTACCCCTAATCTGCTGCCCCTAACACCGCCGACCCCTATATTATATTTATTAACCCCTAATCTGCCCCCCTCAACGTCGCCTCCACCTGCCTACACTTATTAACCCCGAATCTGCCGAGCGGACCGCACCGCTACTATAATAAAGTTATTAACCCCTAATCCGCCTCACTAACCCTATAATAAATATTATTAACCCCTAATCTGCCCTCCCTAACATCGCCGACACCTAACTTCAATTATTAACCCCTAATCTGCCAACCGGAGCTCACCGCTATTCTAATAAATGTATTAACCCCTAAAGCTAAGTCTAACCCTAACACTAACACCCCCTAACTTAAATATAATTTAAATCTAACGAAATTAATTAACTTTTATTAAATAAATTATTCCTATTTAAAGCTAAATACTTACCTGTAAAATAAATCCTAACCTAAGTTACAATTAAACCTAACACTATACTATCATTAAATTAATTAAATAAAATACCTACAATTACCTACAATTAAACCTCACACTACACTATCAATACATTAATTAAATACAATACCTACAAATAACTACAATGAAATTAACTAACTAAAGTACAAAAAATAAAAAAGAACTAAGTTACAAAAAATAAAAAAATATTTACAAACATAAGAAAAATATTACAACAATTTTAAACTAATTACACCTACTCTAAGCCCCCTAATAAAATAACAAAGACCCCCAAAATAAAAAATGCCCTACCCTATTCTAAATTACTAAAGGGGTGTTTAGACTCGGGGTACATGTTAGGGTGTTAGGTGCAGACGTAGGAAGTGTTTCCTCATAGCAAACAATTGGGCTGCGTTAGGAGCTGAACGCGGCTTTTTTGCAGGTGTTAGTTTTTTTTTCAGCTCAAACAGCCCCATTGTTTCCTATGGGGGAATCATGCACGAGCACGTTTTTGAGGCTGGCCGCGTCCGTAAGCAAATCTGGTATCGAGAGTTGAAGTAAATATGCTCTACGCTCCTTTTTTGGAGCCTAACGCAGCCATTCTGTGGACTCTCAATACCAGAGTTATTTTTATGGTGCGGCCAGAAAAAAGCCAGCGTTAGCTACGCGGGTCCTTACCGTCAAAACTCTAAATCTAGCCGTTAGTTTAAGGAATTTCTCTTTTATATTATAGATGTGTTCATTAGTTCTCCGTCTGATTTTTCTTTTCGTGCGGCCTACATAAAGTAGGCCACTCCCACGTTGAAGCAGATAGACTATGTATGTAGAATCACAATTTTTCCTAGATGTTATATTAAAAGTTTCTGTTAATTCTGAATTAGAAAAAGTAGGTGATTTGTCCACATATCCACACATGTTGCATCTAGCCTTACCACATTTAAATGTGCCTTTCCAAGTTGTTAGCCAATTTTCTTTAGTTGATCTTTCTTATTTCTTAATTTGCTCAGTGCAAGAATGTTTTTCAAGTTTTTTCCTTTTTTATATGTAAAGACTGGTTTTTAATTTAGACGAGATTTCAATAGAGGGTCTGTCATTAAAAGGGGCCAGTGTTTATGTATAATTTTCTCAAGTTTTTTAGAACCCTCATTAAATGTAGTGATGAACCTAATCAGTCCCTACTAGGCCTTCTCAATTTTGCTGAGAGACATCCCCATGGGGAGGGTGTTCAACAGGAAGCTAGAGGGGCAACTCAGAGGGTCTAGAGCCAGGAACAAACGCTTCAGAGTGACCTCTAGAAATGAAAGAGGATTTGGACATGTGGAGAGTTTCCTGGTCCACTTAAATGGTGTCTGTTTGTGGAGAACTGATTCCATTTTGAATCATTCTTTACACCTATTTACTGATGCGGTAGGCGGCCAGGGCTACGGGGCGTATCTGGATGAGGACCGGAGTGCGCAACATGGCCTGAAGAGTGGGTGGTCTCGGGCCTCACAAGAAACCTTGCTCTGCTGGAGCTATTTCCAATTGTTGTGGTTGTTGAGCTGTAGGGTTTGAAGCTAGCAATCAGATCGGTAGTCTTCTGGTTGGATAACATCAGTGTTGTGTATGCCATCAATCGATTACCCAACTCTTCTCCAGTTGCTGTTACATACCTAAGACACTTAGTATTGTGTTGCTTGCAGCTTACCATATGGTTCACTGTTAAGCATGTTTCGGGGTGCACAATGTCATTGCTAATGCGCTATCTAGGTTTAAGTGGGACCAGTTTAGGAAGCTAGCCCCTAGAGCAGCAACATCAGGTTTATCAGGTTCATAATTTATCGATCCCCACATTTTCATTGGCAGCTGGCGAGGGCTGGGAAACCATCCTTCCCCTAGTGCGAGCATCTCTGGCTCCCAAGACATGGAAAGCCTATGAAAGTCACTGGAAGGGATGGGAATGTTTTTTTTTTTTTTTTTTATTGAGGTTTTGAGAAGTTACAACATACATATACAGTTGTATGCAAGGTGCAATCATGAACAATAACAACGGAGCACAATCATTGTAGCTAAAGGCATCATACAGGGAGTGCAGAATTATTAGGCAAATGAGTATTTTGACCACATCATCCTCTTTATGCATGTTGTCTTACTCCAAGCTGTATAGGCTCGAAAGTCTACTACCAATTAAGCATATTAGGTGATGTGCATCTCTGTAATGAGAAGGGGTGTGGTCTAATGACATCAACACCCTATATCAGGTGTGCATAATTATTAGGCAACTTCCTTTCCTTTGGCAAAATGGGTCAAAAGAAGGACTTGACAGGCTCAGAAAAGTCAAAAATAGTGAGATATCTTGCAGAGGGATGCAGCACTCTTAAAATTGCAAAGCTTCTGAAGCGTGATCATCAAACAATCAAGCGTTTCATTCAAAATAGTCAACAGGGTCGCACGAAGCGTGTGGAAAAACCAAGGCGCAAAATAACTGCCCATGAACTGAGAAAAGTCAAGCGTGCAGCTGCCAAGATGCCACTTGCCACCAGTTTGGCCATATTTCAGAGCTGCAACATCACTGGAGTGCCCAAAAGCACAAGGTGTGCAATACTCAGAGACATGGCCAAGGTAAGAAAGGCTGAAAGACGACCACCACTGAACAAGACACACAAGCTGAAACATCAAGACTGGGCCAAGAAATATCTCAAGACTGATTTTTCTAAGGTTTTATGGACTTATGAAATGAGAGTGAGTCTTGATGGGCCAGATGGATGGGCCCGTGGCTGGATTGGTAAAGGGCAGAGAGTTCCAGTCCGACTCAGACGCCAGCAAGGTGGAGGTGGAGTACTGGTTTGGGCTGGTATCATCAAAGATGAGCTTGTGGGGCCTTTTCGGGTTGAGGATGGAGTCAAGCTCAACTCCCAGTCCTACTGCCAGTTTCTGGAAGACACCTTCTTAAAGCAGTGGTACAGGAAGAAGTCTGCATCCTTCAAGAAAAACATGATTTTCATGCAGGACAATGCTCCATCACACGCGTCCAAGTACTCCACAGCGTGGCTGGCAAGAAAGGGTATAAAAGAAGAAAATCTAATGACATGGCCTCCTTGTTCACCTGATCTGAACCCCATTGAGAACCTGTGGTCCATCATCAAATGTGAAATTTACAAGGAGGGAAAACAGTACACCTCTCTGAACAGTGTCTGGGAGGCTGTGGTTGCTGCTGCACGCAATGTTGATGGTGAACAGATCAAAACACTGACAGAATCCATGGATGGCAGGCTTTTGAGTGTCCTTGCAAAGAAAGGTGGCTATATTGGTCACTGATTTGTTTTTGTTTTGTTTTTGAATGTCAGAAATGTATATTTGTGAATGTTGAGATGTTATATTGGTTTCACTGGTAAAAATAAATAATTGAAATGGGTATATATTTATTTTTTGTTAAGTTGCCTAATAATTATGCACAGTAATAGTCACCTGCACACACAGATATCCCCCTAAAATAGCTATAACTAAAAACAAACTAAAAACTACTTCCAAAACTATTCAGCTTTGATATTAATGAGTTTTTTGGGTTCATTGAGAACATGGTTGTTGTTCAATAATAAAATTAATCCTCAAAAATACAACTTGCCTAATAATTCTGCACTCCCTGTATCTAAACCTTATGGTGCTATAAATATGGGTAAATATAGTTATTATATATTAAGGCGATTTCTAGAATATGAGAGTAACTGTTAGCTAAAGCTATAGTACCATATCCTGTATTCTAAATGAAAATGTAGTAGTATCGTGACCTGCTGTCTACAATATATGCAATAAATAAATATAAGAACAGAAAGGATAACTGTACTTTAACTGACATATTTTCTTTTCCACGTATGTTCCCCATATTACACAGAGGGTCGCTCTTGGAGCCACCTGGGCTATACGTGTTAAGGTGAGGGAAATTAGCTTATTGCTATGGTCACTCTTGTACCTTAGTATGTAAGGATAGGAGTGATCAACTCTTTTAAAATATGATAAAAGAGTTAGAAATTCCCCCTAGATCAAAAATAGGGCAGAAAGAAAAAACATAAAGGGACTTGTGGCTAGGAATCATCTTTTTAACCCCTGAGTGGCAGGGCAGTAGAAGAAGCAATAGGCTATGAGTCACATATACATATATATGTACGTATATGTATATGTGTAGCATTTTAAACTCATATCAATGCAAAATCAAATTTCAAAAGTAAGAACATCACTATTTGACCTTTGGCTTAGCACAACTTTGGTTTAGAGCACCTCCAGCTTAGAGCTCAAGCAATACCCAAAACATTTTTCAGTGCACCCCCATAGAAGTCTATTATGTGAGGGATTTAGCAACCAAGATATAGACTTTCATTTGAGTTCTAACATATTACTTTTAACTTGTAATATGAGCACACAAATAAAAGCACAATTAATTTAATTTGAGTGGTTAGCACACAATAGCACTATATTAGAGCTCCACTTGTAATCTAGGCCATAGTAAAAGAAAAGTGTGTGCTTAAAAATATAATGAGGTGGAAGAATTCTGGTAGGTAGTGTTCCAAAATGGCCACTACTCTGTAATGTTATGTGAGTATTATCTGATTTGGAGCTCGTTTGTGGCTATATTCTTCTCTAACTGAGCCTTTTTTTATCAGTCTTTGTACCCGAAAACGCTTTTGCATCAAGATTTTCTAACCCTTGCCCCCCTAGAAGTAAAGCAGCATTGTCTGACTGCTCTTTCAGTTGTAAACTGATTGAAGTCTTATGTGCAGGACAGAGGGCATAGTCTCAAGCCTGAGCATGCTTTTGATACCGCTATTTGACCTTCTACAAACATCTACAGAACAAGTCTTACAGAGACGGAGACAAATTAGACAAAATCAGTATGTAAAGAGGGCTTCTGCATATTGTGCCTTGCACTGTGAGGGGCTATGCTGACACAGCTCCTAAACTCATGTCAGAAGTATCATCACTTGCTTTCTTTGTGGCAGGGTTCCTCAGATAGTAAGGGGAGCATGGTAACTGATGCAAAGCTCATGATGGACTCTATGACATATCTTATTGGAGAATGTCCTGAAGTCATCTATGTCTACTCTTCCCTACACTGTGTCTCAGAATATGCATCTTCTTTCTTTTGGTTTACCTCTCCTGTGGACGGCAACGTTTCTGCAGTGGATGAGATAGATTTTCTACAAACTAAGTACAATTCTAGCTTGAATTATGGATTATGACCTCCCACCCAGGCTCCTTTTTGCAGGTAGGGCTCCCAGTTTTAAATGTTGAGATCAGGGATCCATTAAATGTCTCCTTGATCATCTTAGAAAGAAGTTCTTCAAATTCCGTTTTCCTAAATATATTCAACTGTGTCTGGTTCAGAAGAGTGCACATGCCTGGAACACTATATGGCAGCAGTTTTGTAAAAATGTTATCTATTTGAAAGAGCACTAGATGGTAGCACTATTTACTGCCATGTAGTGCTGTAGACTCCTACCTAGATATCTCTTCAAAAAAGAATACCATGGGAACTAATCTCATTCTTAAAGGGACACTGAACCCACATTTTTTCTTTTGTGATTTAGATAGAGCAGGCAATTTTAAGCAACTTTCTAATTTACTCCTATTCTTAAATGTTCTTTATTCTCTTGGTATCTTTATTTGAAAAGCAAGAATGTACGTTTAGATGCCGGACCATTTTTGGTGAACAACCTGGATTGTTCTTGCTGATTGGTAGATACATTCACTCACCAATAAAAAAAAGTGTTGTCCAGAGTCCTGAACCAAAAATTGGCTGGCTCCTTAGCTTAGATGACTTATTTTTCAAATAAAGATAGCAAGAGAATGAAGAAAAATAGGAGTAAATTAGAAAGTTGCTTAAAATTGCCTGCTCTATCTGAATCACAAAAGAAAAAAATTGGGTTCAGTGTCCCTTTAATTGGGTATCATATTCTTAATTACTTGGGTATCATATTAGCTGTAAAACAGTACATCATTGGAACTGATTTCTAGACCAATATAGCATATAAGATTGCATTTCATTGAATTCATGACAGTTGCTTTGAATTAGATATTTCTTTAACAAAGTAGTAGTGGAGTGTACATTACATTATTGGCCCTCTGGTCAAAATTATAACCATAAAATGATGTGTTTTCTCATTTTGTTTTGTTTTTTGTGCATTTCTTTTTTTACGTACTGTGGAATGATTTGGTTTAGATAAGGTAGGATGTTTTGTTTTAAGTTTGTTACATTAGAAAAAGAGGACAGACTTATATAACTCTGGAAATCATTACCCTCTAGGCACTACATATTTAAAATAATATGCTTCCACTAGTTTCATGTTATTTACCATCTTATTTCTTTACACATGATTAAAAGCAAAATAATTCTGTATGTCAATATCTGATCTGAGCTTGAAACAATTTTTTTTAATGACAATATTTGCGTTGATATAATTCCTGTGAATATTCAATATATATAATTGCATTAATGCAAGTATCGCATTTCAGTTTTCTTTCACAAAATTGATTATTCTTTCACACTGAGGACCTCTTTTGGTCATTTGAAGTATCGCTTCACTATTGACAAAGCCTGGTTAACTTTTTAGGCTTAGTGATAATTAATAACTGTTTGTTACTAACATTTTTTATTATCCTTTTATATGTGATGTAATTCACACTATTTCCTGCCATGTTGCAATCTGTTTTTTTTTTTTTTTTGAGCCATAACAAATAATAAATCACACAAATTTTCATTGAGTAAATAATTCTAGACAAAATCCAAAATAATATCCCACACAAGTATTCAGATATAAAGAACAAAATAAAAAGTTATCAAGACAGATAACCCAATATGAGCCAATACCATCTGATATTAATTTTCATTTTGACTTTCCCCACGCTATCCCACCCCATAAAAAAAAACCCCTGGCCAGACATAACTCCATTAAAACAACCATTCTCCTCTTAAGCAAGCTTTCAGAAAGAAAGAAAAAAATCTAAAGAGAAAAATGGTGCAATATTTTTTTTTGTTTCGTCATCTCAAGGGATTTAATATATATATCAAATTCCATAAATTTCCTGATACCATGTCTGGGATCAATTTTTTAGGTCAATTTGTTTAGTTAACAAATGATTTCTCAACATTTAATTCTGATAATTTAGGTTCTTTATTTTTTAGACTTCTAATTTTTAAAGATTCAACCTCTAAAATGAAGTAAATTTATTGTATTTACGAAAAGATTAACATTATCAAAATCTCTTGAAGTACACAGAAACAAAATGTTTTTAACTGTATATTTGACGGAGAGTTCAAGGATCTTATTAAGCCAAAATGCAGCCTTCCCCTAAAATTTCTAAATAAACTGAGAATGCCAATATAAGCTTTAAAGAAACTTCATTTAGTGCATTTAGCCATAATACTATCTTTATACCATCTATATATATAAAAAAAAAGATCCATTATATTGCCTTGGTACATTAACTTAAGTTTTTCTTCCCTAAAATTCTCTGCCAATTGAATTTCTAACCATTGAAAGTCTACTACAGATTAAAGGGACACTGAACCCAAATTTTTTCTTTTGTGATTCAGAAAACTTGGATGTAGTTTATCTAATCTGATTCTCAAATTACACCAAAACGATTAATCAAATCTTCACAATTTCTTAACTGCAAATAAGCAAAATGTTGTTTATTTGGAAGCTCAAATGTTTGTTTATTTTGCTTTTATGTCGACCTGTATCTTCTTAATAAAAAGAATATTAAAAAAAATGAAATGAGGTACAACTTTTTTTTGTAAGGTAGACTATAAAACTAAACAAATCAAAATTGGGCCCATTGTCCGAGGGTGGGAAATAGCCATTGACTTCTGGCACTTAATGGGTTAAAATGTTAAATTCTTGAACCTCTCTCAATAGATATATTTTTTTAAAGGAACAAAACAGCAGGTACATTACAAATAACTGACTCCATCATTGTGTGTTTACTATATAGAAACATTTATTGAACCAAAATTGAAACTGGATTTTGATAAATTTATTTCTTATTGATTTCCCTTAAAATATCTCAGCTGACGTTTCATTGCCAACGTCACATCTTTATTTTTTAAGGTATAAATTATTGGGTTTATCAAAGGTACTGCAACCGTGTTAAAAAGAGAAAACAATTTTGTAGACTCCAGATTGTCTTGGGCATTTGGTCTCATGTATAAACAGAACAGAGTTACGTAAAGCAGAATAACGACAGTAAGATGCGAAGA
The DNA here is from genome assembly GCF_027579735.1 of Bombina bombina. Lineage (NCBI taxonomy): Eukaryota > Metazoa > Chordata > Amphibia > Anura > Bombinatoridae > Bombina > Bombina bombina. The sequence continues at coordinate 535,268,202 of NC_069505.1, read as the reverse complement.
ACAGGTGTAGAAGGCTTTAAGTCTCCCGGTGCTTGAAGTGATCCTCAGAATTGTGATGATAATGAAAACATAAGAGAGGAAGGTTAGAAACCAAGGTGTGAAGCCAAAAACAAGCCCTTCCGTGTAGATCAACAGTTTCAAAGCAGAGAGGTCACTGCAAGAGAGTTTCATTATTGGAACAATGTCACAGTAAAAATGGTTAATAATATTGGATATATGACATGAGTAACTTGATAATAATGAAACATAAGGTATAATGTCAATAAAACTACACACCCAGCAGATAGTGGCCAACAGAATACAGACTCTACTGTTCATAACCATTGGGTAATGCAAAGGATTACAGATAGCCACGTATCGATCGTAACTCATAGCCGCAAGGATACACATCTCATCACCAGTGAAAGATAAAAATAGATAAGCCTGTGCCATACAAGCATGGAATGAAATGGTATTATCCCCAGTAACGTAGGTACTGAGGACCTTATGAAGACTGACTGAGGTAGATGAGATGTCTATAATGGAGAGGTTTCCCAAAAAGAAATACATAGGGGTGTGTAGTTTAGAATCCCGGATTACAAGAAATAGAATGGTTAAATTACCACCAAGAGTGATGAGATAAATAAGTAAAATTAGGATGAAAATTGGAGTCTGCAATTTAGGAATATCTGAAATGCCCTTAAGAATGAAAAACTTCACTATGGTCTGGTTTCCGTTCTCCATATCTCTGGGTATCTGGACTCTATTAAAGAAAGTCAAAGTATTAAGCTAGTTACACTATATTCTAAGTGTTAGTACTATTTTAAATGTAACCCCATAACAATTAAAGATTGAACTATTCAGTAGACATGTGCGTCATTAAAAAAATTGTTTTGTTTCATTTTCATTAGTTAAATATATAATTCAGCAAATTAGTTTATTTAAGTTTTAAAAAAAAAATTGTTTCAGCAAATTAGTTAATTAAAGTTAATCGTTTTTTCGGATCCATTCTTTATTCATATGAATTCTGAAGTTGAGAATAGAATAATGCATAAGAATAAAGAATGGATCCGAAAAAACTAAAGGATCCGAAAAAAGGTTTAGGGGTTATTATAGTTTAATTTAGGTTGTTGCGATTTCGGGGCGGCGGTTTAGGGTTTAATAAGTTTAGTTCATGTTGGGGAACTGTGGTTTAGGGGTTAATAGGTTTAATTAGTGTTGACGATGTTTAGGAACTGCGGTTTAGGGGTTAATAGGTTTATTTAGTGTCGGCGATGTTTGGAAACTGCGGTTTAAGGGTTAATAGGTTTAATTTGTGTTGGCAATGTTAGGGAGCTGCGGTTTAGGGGTTAATAGGTTTAGTTAGTTTTGGCGATGTTTGAGAACTGCGACTTAGAGGTTAATAGGTTTATTTAGTGTCGGCAATGTTTGGTAACTGTGGTTTAGGGGTTAATAGGTTTATTTAGTGTCGGCAATGTTTGGTAACTGCGGTTTAGGGGTTAATAGGTTTAGTTTGTGTCTGCAATATTTGGGAACTGCGGTTTAGGGGTCAATAGGTTTATTTAGTGTCGGCAATGTTTGGTAACTGCGGTTTAGGGGTTAATAGGTTTAGTTTGTGTCTGCAATGTTTGGGAACTGCGGTTTAGGGGTCAATAGGTTTAGTTTGTGTCAGCAATGTTTGGGAACTGCGGTTTAGGGGTTAATAGGTTTATTTAGAGTCGGCGATGTTTGGGAACTGCGGTTTAGGGGTTAATAGGTTTAGTTAGTGTTGGCGATGTCGGGGAACAGCGGTTTAGATTAGATTAATGAAAAATTCCGAATATGAATAATGGATCTGAAAATTCGTAAACTGATTTTTTCCGATTCAGAAATTCGGATGCATATGTCGAAAGTGAAATTTGGATGAAACGAAACACACATGTCTACTATCTCCTGTTTCTATGTTATTCTATGCTAACTTTAACTAACGCTCACTCATTACTCCATCCATTGGAGAAAATAAGTTACAACAAATGATTTAGGAATTTTAACTTAAAGGGACAGAAAATATAAAAAAATATGTTACATAATTCTGCACACAGTGCAGAATTATGTAATATTATCTTAGCGACAGCTTTAAAAATCTAAAGATTTGATAGATTTAACTGTCAAATTCGCACTTAACTGGTCTCCTCTCCAGGATCTTCTGATCATGTCTTCTGCCTCAAAAGCGCTTCATGGGCTAATCACTATATATTGAACTGAATGTAGGGCGCTCCTGCTACCAGACCAGAGTGGGAGCACGCTTCATTCAGTGCAATAGCATGATCGGGCATGCTGTGATTAGATAGCACACCTGGAAATCGCTTTTGAAACATAAAACATGATCAGAAGAACCTGGAGAGGAGACCAGTTAAGTGGACTTTGACAGCTAAAATCTATTAAATGTTTAGATTTTATGTCAAGACAGGAGGCTTCATATTTTTGCATCAAATCTTTACTGAAACCAAAACAGCAGCAAAGAAACTGAAAGGAAGAAAAAATAACATAGCAACAGAGTATAACCAATCAGGATACAGCATAACAGTAAAGAGTCCAGAACAATCTAAGTCCTTCCTCTTTTCTTTGCTGCTACCAAGACAGCAGGTCACGTCACGTATTCTTTTATCATCTATTATATTACTATAAACTTTATTTTATTAATATTCAAAGTATTTGGTTATTCTGTATTGATCTTACAAACTATTCTTAATGTGTCTTTTGGGTGTATTTCCTTGCTAACTATTTTTTGTAGGGCACAATGTTTTTTGTATAGATTTCTTGTCTTGCATTGTCATTTCCTAAAAGGTTGTCAGTTTTTTCCCCTTTGCATGGCTCCAATTGCTGCCACTTTCACTCAACGGAGCAGCCACTTTCAGTCTGACTGCTCCGTTTCCTGTCACCGGACCGCATACCAGTCCCTAGTGACTTTGACACTGACTGCCTTTCTCTTAGCTCCGGATGCCGCTCGGATCTCGCGGACACATGTCTGACCAGTAGCTTTGATAAATTCTGGTCGGATGTGTGAGCCGCGGCCTGTGTCGGCTCTGGACCCGGGGTGTGGCGGTAGTATAGAAATTGAGGTGTTTCATAAGAGAGGGGAATGTTAGATGTTATAATCAAATATATATAACTTCTATATAAAACTAAATAAAGTTTATTATTATAAATGAATATAGATCCATTCTGGAAAGGCTCCATTTTTACTTTGCAATAGATAGCAGCCGCTTTCCTGCCATCCTCCTCCGTATGGACAACATATCTGCGGTCCAATACATCAATCGCTTGGGAGGTACGAAATCCAAGATGCTATCAGATCTTGCCTCAGAACTGTTCAGGTTCTGTGCCTCCCACTACATTTCTCTCCGGGCTCAGTATATTCCTGGAGTTTCCAATACTGTCGCTGACTGGTTCTCTCGTTTTTGGAGAGACTCCAGCGATTGGTGGCTGTTTCGCCCTATTTTTCTGAAAATTCAGAGAATATTTGGTCCCTTTTCGGTGGACCTTTTCGCTTCCAGGATCAATCATCAGTTGCCTAGTTATTTCAGCTGGCTTCCAGATCCAGGGAGCGAGGCCTCGGATGCTTTCCTGCAGAATTGGCCTCAATCAGGAGCTTACGCTTTCCCTCCCTTCTCTCTCATCACGAGAACCCTCTGGACGGTCAGGAAATTCAAATGTTCACTGACAATAATTACCCCATTTTGGCCAATGCAGCCTTGGTTCCCACTTCTTCTGGAGATGGCCGTTTCTCCGCCTCTTCTTCTGCCCAATCAGTTCGACATCCTTTCAGATCCGAAGGGAGAACCTCATCCCCTAATTCTCCAGGATCGCCTTCCCCTGCTAGCTTGGCAGATTTCAGGGGATCCTGGTCTGCCGAAGGCCTTTCTAAAGATGCTCAACTTCTCCTTTGAGAATCTTGGGACCCTGGCATCAGGAAATGTCACTCTTCAGCCTGGACGTCATGAGTTAGTTGGTGTTCTCACAGGCAGATTGATCCCTTTTCAGCTCCTGTAGTTTTTATTGTACATTTTCTTTCTGAATTTTTTTCCCAAGGGAAAGCTTACCGCTCCATTAATGTCATCCGTTCTGCAATTTCAGCGGGTCATTTTCCGGTCGATGGTAATCCGGTTGGAAGGCATACCCTAATTTGCCGGATTTTGAAAGCCATTCGGTTGAAGGTACCCCCTCCTGCTCGATATTCTCGCCTTTGGGATGTTTCCATCATGTTGTCCTTTCTTAGGAATTGGCCTCCCAATGCAGAGCTTTCCCTTAAACAACTGTCGGCCAAATTGGCTATGTTGCTCTGCTTGGTTTCCTTCCGCAGGATTTCTGATATCCGTGCGCTGGACGTGGAAGGCATTTCCTTTTCCCCTGAGGGCGTTACCTTTTCTATCTCTAAACGCATAAAGTCCATGTCATCTTCCATTTTCTATCCCTATTTCCCTGAGGACCCTCAACTTTGTGTGGCTCTCTGTTTGAAATCTTATCTTTCTAGGACATTTTCTTCCCGTCCTTCTTCTGGGGGTCAATTACTGATCTCCTTTGTTCCTCCCTTTCGCCCCTTCTCTTCCCCCACTTTAGCTAGATGGGTTCGTTGGCTCATGTCCTCCGCTGGCATTGATCTTTCGTTTGGAGCTCATTTCATTCGGGGAGCTGCTGCATCCAAAGCTCTTTTAGCGGGCAGTAATCTTCAAGATATCCTTAAAGCCGCAGATTGGTCTTCTTCAACCACCTTTTCTCGTTTCTATTTTAAACCCATTATTCACGCTTCCGAGTCTTTACTTTTATTGGGTTAAAATTGCAAAAATATGAAGCCTCCTGTCTTGACATAAAATTCAGATTATTATAACCTTGGTGACTAAATAATCTTGATTTTATTAAAGACAGGAGGCGAATATTTTCCCACCCTTTTCTTCTTGCCTCTCCCTGTGTAGAATAAAAAAAAAAAAATAGGGTAGAGCTATTAGAATGTTTATATATTTTCATGGTTATGTTTGTTTATATAGTTCTGTACCTAAGGGAACAATTATTATTGTCCTTTTTATTTCTTCTTTACAGTTTAATTCTGTGGAATGGATTTTTTCTTGCATCTCTCAAGGCTCAACTAGGATCCTCCACAAGGCTTTGAATCACTTTCTTCAAAGGATGTTATTGATGTTCGTTCTTCTGTAGTCTTTCAAGAGATTCACCAAAGAAAAGAGGAAGGACTTAGATTGTTCTGGACTCTTTACTGTTATGCAGTATCCTGATTGGTTATACTCTGTTGCTATGTTATTTTTTCTTCCTTTCAGTTTCTTTGCTGCTGTTTTGGTTTCAGTAAAGATTTGATGCAAAAATATTCGCCTCCTGTCTTTAATAAAATCAATATTATTTAGTCACCAAGGTTATAATAATCTGAATTTCTAAAACGGTCGCTAAGATAATGTTACATGATTCTGCACTATGTGCAGAATTATGTAACATTATTTTTTTACATTTACTGTCCCTTTAATATAGAGCAATATTCCCATGTGTCTTAAAAAGATAGGGCTAGATTACAAGTGGATCGCTAATTTATCGTGTGCCCGTAAATGAGCAAATTTGCCCATTTACGGGTGCACAATAAATAACCAGCTGGTTATTGTTACCGCGAGCTTGCTGTAGCAATTAATGCTCCAAAAATGTGCCACAATTGGCCCCAAATTATAGAGTATACTTTGCTGTGGTCAAACACAGAGCAGTGAAGGTTCGATAGTCTTTAAATTACATGCTCAAACAAATTAGAGCATGTAACGTTTTATTATTATGTCCCTTTTATTTTGTGTGACAAAGAACTTTGTTATGTGTTCCTGAACAACAAGTCCTTTTTTTTCTTTCTTCAGGAGGGTTAAATAGGAAATGTGGAAGTGCAGAATACATTAGCTAAATGATCTGAGATTTCTACTTTGATTTTCAAGATGAAAGACCAAAATGTGTCTCTCCAATACAAAACACTACACATGTAATATATATAATGCAAATATATAGCGCAATCGTAACAATATTGTATTAATACTGTTTGAATGAAAAGCTCCGTAACGCAGCCCCATTGATGTCTATGGGAAAAAAGATACGTTTAAACACCCTAGAATAAACCCCATGTCTAAACACCACTAATCTGCCCCCCCTGACATTGCCGACATCTACTTAATGTTATTAACCCCTAATCTGCCGCTCCCGATATCGCTGCCACCTAAATAAAGCTATTAACCCCTAATCTGATGCTCCCAATATCACCGCCACTATACTAAAGTTATTAACCCCTATACCCTGCACCCCAACATCGCCCACACTATAATAAATATATTTACCCCTATTCTGCCACTCCCTGACATCTAAACTAAAAAAAAAACACCCAAAAAAAAAACATAAAAAAAAAACTCTCTCTAACCCCCGAAGATCCACTTACAGTTTTGAAGTTCCGCTTGAACGATCTTCATCCAGGTGGCAAAGTCCTCATCCAGGCAGCAAAAAGTCTTCATCCAGACAGCCTCTTCTATCTTTATCCAGGCGGGAAAGCCCTCATCCAGGCAGCGAGAAGTATTCATCCAGGCGGCCTCCTCTATCTTCATCCAGGCGGCATCTTCTATCTTCATCCCGGTGGCACGAAGTGGGTCCATCCTGAAGACATCTGGCACGGAGCATTCTCTTCATATGGTCACTGCCGTATACTGAATCTTCAATGCAAGGTACGCGATTCAAAATGGCCTCCCTTGCATTCCTATTGGCTGATTTGATTTTGGAAATTCAAATCAGCCAGTAGGATGAGAGCTACTTAAATCCTATTGGCTGTTCAAATCAGCCAATAGGATGAGAGCTACTGAAATTCTATTGGCTAATTTGAACAGCCAATATAATTTCAGAAGCTCTCATCCTATTGGCTGTTTTGAACAGCTAATAGGATTTTAGTAGCTCTCATCCTATTGGCTGATTTGAATTTCCAAAATCAAATGAGTCAATAGGAATGCAAGGGACGCCATTTTGAATCCCATACCTTGCATTGAAGATTCAGTATACGTCGGCAACCGTATGAAGAGGATGCTCCGCACCGGATGTCTTCAGGATGGACCCGCTCTGCGCCGCCGGGATGAAGATAGAAGATGCCGCCTGGATGAAGACTTCTCGCCACCTGGATGAGGACTTCGCCGCCTGGATGAAGATTGTTCAAGCGGGACTTAAAAAACTGTAAGTGAATCTTCGGGGGTTAGTTTTTTTTTAAAGGTTTTTTTGGGTGAGTTTTTTTTTTTAGTTTAGGCTTTGGCCTTTTCATAAAAAAGCTAAATGCCCTTTTAAGGGCAATGCCCATACAAATGCCATTTTCAGGGCAATGGGTAGCTTAGGTTTTTGTTAGAGTTAGGTTTTTTTATTTTGGGGGTTGGTTGGGTGGTGGGTTTTACTGTTGGGGGGGTCTTTGCATTTTTTTACAGGTAAAAGAGCTGTTTAACTTAGGGCAATGCCCTACAAAAGGCCCTTTTAAGGGCTATTGGTAATTTATTGTAGGCTAGGTTTTTTTATTTTGTAGGCTAGGTTTTTTTTTGTATTTTGTGTGGGCTTTTTTTATTTTGATAGGGCTATTAGATTAGGTGTAATTCTTTTTTATTTTTGATACTTTTGTTTGTTATTTTTCATAATTTAGTGTTTATTTTTTGTAATTAGATAGTTTGTAATTTTTATAGTAGTGTTAGGATTTTCTTAATGTGTCTTTTAGTTTTATTTAATTGGTAGTTAGTTTAATATTAGTTAAATAGTTATATTAGTTTAATTGTTAGTTTAAACTTATTTTTTTTTTATTTGACAGGTAAGTTTTAATTTAATATAGGGAAATTGTAATTTTAATATAAAGTTAGGGGGCGTTAGGTTTAGGGGTTACTAGTTTAAATTAGTTTATTGCGATGTGTAGGGCTTTCGGTTTAGGGGTTAATAGGTTTATTTAGTATATTTCGTTGTGGGGGACTTGCGGTTTAGGGGTTAATAGGTTAGTATAGTGGCTGCGGAATTAGCGGTTAATAACTTTAGTATAGTGGGGGCGATGTGGGCGGGCTGCAGATTATGGGTTAATTATATTTAAATAGTGTCAGCAGTGCCGGAGGGTGGTGGTTTAGGGGTTAATAACTTTATTATAGTGGCGACGATGTTGTGGAGCGGCGTAATAGGGGTTAGTAAATTTTATTAGTGGCGGCAAAATTGTGAGCGGCAGATTAGGGGTTAATAAGTTTAATATAGTATTTGCCATGCGGGAGGGCCTCGGTTTAGGGGTTAATAGGTAGTTTATAGGTGTTAGTGCACTTTGTGACAGTTTAGTTATGAGTTTTATGTAACAGTTTTGTAGCGTAAAACTTATAACTGCTGCTCTCAGATTGCGAAATGGATCTTGTCAGTATAGGCTGCAACGGAAGCTTCTTAGCCTCACCGCAAAACTCGTAATACCGGCGCTATGGAAATCTAATGAAAAAACGTAATTTTTACGAGTGCCGGACTGACGTTGCATTACAGGCTAAAAGGCTTGTGGTACAGCTATACCGACAAGACTTGTAATGGCTGCAGTGCCGTTTTAACGCTGAAAAATAATCTAGGTGTTATTTAGGAATTTTTACTTTGATTTTTAAGCTGAAAGACCAACATGTGTCTCTCTAACTTGTGCTCATATTACAGGTTGAAAGTAAACGCATACCACAAGCGAAAATTAAATTTGCACTCGTCAGGTTAGCGTGAGTGAAGACCTCACATAAGGGGTTAGCATAAAAAAAACATGTGCGCCAAACTATTTTTTTAAATTAAAGTGTTACACTCATATATACACTTTCTAATTCAAATATTTAATACAAATATTTATAAAATTATTTAGAAGGGATAAAAGTTATATAGTATATGATGAGGTATTTGACTGGAATGTGCATAATACAGTATGTCTAAATATGTGTGTGTATATATATATATATATTGTGGTAAGGTCACTGGAAAAAGTCTCAATGCTGTGGTAACTGTATTTTCAAACAGTTTCATTCAGTGAAAATAGTCTTAACATAAAAGGTGCACTGTCTCTAAGTACAGCAATTTCAAAGCAAAACACAGCATACAAATAAAAAGCCTACTCCTGTCTACACATACGCAAAATAAAATAAAAAAAACAAGTTTGTCTCACCAGTGTGTTTCTTTTCAGGCAGTCAGCTGTCTCCAGCCTTTCTTTCAATCTGGAAACAGCCATCTCCCTGAGACACATACTGATCCTAGAGAGCTGCTTATAAAGGCCTGAGCTAACTTAATAGGGAACAGCTGTGAAACTGACCCAACATATTTTACTCTTTAGTAGCAGGGGAAAATTGCTCTCTCTAAGCGCCTGCTAATGTACACACCTTCTCTCACCTGGCTGTCACATATCCCCCTCCCCAGCGGAACACTGTAGGGTGAAGCAGTCATAGCTGTAAGCACATGCACCCTGGATAGTGCGTTGGTATCTAGGGTGTAAATCATAAGTAATAAATCGTAGGTAATAATCGACAATTCCCAGGAAAGTTCTAACCTGTATTTTTCCTGAGTGGCCTAGGCCATCTCTGTATTGCTCCTATCTTGTCTACTTGGAGTTTCACAACTCACCTACCAACAATATAACCTAAGTATTTAGCCTCAACCAAGCCAATGGTACACTTCAAAGGATTGGGTACCGTGAGACTCCCCAATCACCCCAAGCTCAAGCATTTTTTTAACTTCTGGCTTTATGTATTCTATATGATTTTTACTTAAGGGTTATCCCAGGCTCTGTGATTATGTCATGGGTTATTCCTCTAGTTCTACCTGGCTTAGGTGAAAAGATATCCCTATTGCTTTCTATAATTTCTTTAGCTTCCTCTGCTTGTTCAGGTGTGAGCTCTGGGGAAATTGATACCGAAGTGCATGGAGTCAACTCTTGTGTTTTCCATTACAGCTATACAAGCCTCTCTGTCTCTTTTACCAACTCTTTAGCTAAATTCTTAGCAGTAGATTTGCATAGTGGAATGGCCTTGGGATATTGAGTGGTGTAGTCTAGGATAACCAAAATATATTTTTGACCTTTAGCTGATTTCTGCAAGCGACCTACCAGGTCCATGCCCATCCTTTCAAAGGGAACATCAACAATTGGGAGAGGTATAAGTTTATTTTTGGCTTTTGGGATGACCACTGGCATTCTGGACAAGAAGCACATTACTGCTTTATTTCCTCATACACTCCAGGCCAAAATAATTTTTTAGGACCCTTTCCTGTGTTTTTCCACCCCCAAGTGTCCCCACAAAAGATGTGACTGGGCAAAAGATAGTACCTTCTTAGTATAAGATAACAGTACTACAAACTGCTCAATCTCTTGACCCTCTTCTGAGGTTACTCTGTACAGAAGGTCATCCTTGAAGATGAAATATAGATAAAAACTCTTTGTTTGGCCATCAACTAGTACTCAGTTTATTTCTAGTACTCTTCACCTTGCATTTTGTAATAATGGATCATTTGCTTGGTGAAGCCCAAAGCTAATGCTAAATTATCCAGAATACAGGGGTCACTCTCACTAGTAACCCTTTCTTTATCAGTTACAGGTTTTTGATATTCTTCTAATATCTCTGACTTGGTGCACTGGGTTGCCACACCTTTGCTAGAACGTTTTCCCCTTTCATTTAACAAAACCTCAGATAGAGCTTTATTAAATTTATACCGGCAATGCTGGCAGACGGCAGTCCCTGGGTAGTAATGCAGTCTGCAATCTCTTTCAGCATATCATGGTCCCTTTTTTGAGCCTCACTCAAGGCCCCAATTTGCATAACCATAAGCTGGTTACACTCCTACTGAGCTGCTAGAGAGGCTGCAGCCGGTCAGCTTGTTTCTTGCTGTATTGTGGTAGCTTATAGCAAAGCCTTCACGATTTCCTCCATGCCCAGCGTGTATTGTTCCTTTAAGGTTTCCACTACAGGAAACTGGACACCATCCACAAATCCCTCTGCTGCCACTACCTTGTGGTAAGGTCATTGGAAGAACAGTCTCAATGGCTTTGGTAACTGTATTTTCAAACAGTTTTAATCAGTGAAAAGTCTTTTAACATAACAGGTGCACTGTCTCTTTAAGTACAGCTATTTCAAAGCAGCCAGCAAAATACAGCATACAAATAAAAAGCCTACTCCTGTCAGGAGTCTATACAGAGAGTTTCCCTAAATAACTAATTATAAACTGGCCAGCTAACCTGAACCCAGTTTAGTAATTCACAGAAATTGCCCTGGATAGTGCGTAAGCATTACCATGTAAAAGGCCAGCCCTGTGTTTCACCTCAAAACTAAAAGGCTGAAGAGACAAGAACCACCTTGTGATCCTTTAATTCCAGTCCCTTTTGTTATGGATCCACCTCAATGGGGCATGATCCATTATAAGGGTGAAGCACCTGCCCAGTAAATAATACCTTAGAGTTTCAGTAGCCCACTTTATTGCTGAACATTCCTTTTCTAATGCATATATGTGTTCATATATGTAAATAGGTATAGACATACATAAATACATACATACACATATAAATACATATATACACAATTAAACACATACAGGCACACATACATATATATATATATATATATATATATATATATATGGTGCTCTGACAAAATGCAGAAGGACATTTGGCAGATGGACATTTGGCAGACGGACATTTGGCAGACAGACAGAAAGCTAAAGAATGTTCCGATGACGGCCGAGGGCAGATGCGTTCCAGAGTGCTCTGTTCTAATCAGAGCCTCGGGCGCCGCAACTGCCTCTGGGAACCTTACCATGGGTCCCAGGCGCACGTCTTGTAATTCTCTGTCTGGGAAATTATCTATCTATGAAATCTATCTATTTATCTATCAAATCTATCTATCTATCTATCGTATCTATCAAATGTATCTATTGCATCTATTGATCTATCTATCTAATCTATGTATCTATCTATCTATCAAATCTATCTATCTCGTGGCTGGACTGTTATCTGACTGCCACTTGTGTTTCGGCCAAATGTCCATCGGCCAAATGTCCGTCTGCCAAATGTCCGTCGGCTAAAAGTCCGGCCACGATATATATATATATATATATATATATATATATATATATATATATATATATATATAGAAGAGTTGATGTCATCCACTGGAAATCATCCATGTGGAAGATGTGTGGCGTGCAAATATATGGTAAAAACTAAAGTTTTTTCCACCCACACTGGCCAAGACATACAAACTAAAGCATCACATTACATGCAATACTGAAGGTGTCATCTATCTTCTCTCCTGCAGCTGCCCACTTGGAGAGCCATCAAGGACCGGATTACCGAGCACAGGGATGACATTAAAAATAAGAATCCTAAGAGCAATGTGGCTAAGCACTTTGAAGATGCTCATGCCTGTATCTCTGACTCCCTCTCATTCATAGGTATTGACAGAGGCATTACTAATAATAGAGGAGGCGACAATGATAAGGTCCTCCTCCAGAAGGAATGCAGGTGGATCATGATCCTCCAAACTCAGATACCCAAAGGGTTAAATGATAGAATTGACATGGCCTGTTTTTTATAAAGTATGGCTGTTGTTTTCATCATTCGCATTCCACAGTATTACCCAGTCCAGACATGCCCCTATATTCCATAACATACTATACATCTTTAAGTATTAGAGCACTTCCACTAATAACTTATTAGGGCAACAAAGGTTAAATAGGTAAATTACATGTTTTAAGATTTTCTATCAGCACTATTTTCAGACCAAAACCCAATTGATTTTCTCAGGTGTATAAGATCTCTTTATCTTAGCATGTAAGTGTTTTAAAAGAGCATATTCTAATTCTCTGTATTATCACTATATATGTATCAATTGACGCACACTTCAAGGGGTTTGTCCCTTCACTAACCATCATCACTAATGAGGCATTGTGAGACTTTCTCAGTAGGGGCGTGCCATTCAGCAAAGTTTAAAAGGGAGACGAAATGCTCCCAACGTCATCACGCCCTGACGAAGCCCGACACACCTAGCGGGTGAAACGCGCGTCGGCATTGGACAAGCCGACCGTAGCATGTGATTGGTGTTGAATACACGGAACAGACACGCTGCAAGCGAACACGCCTGATGGATCTCTAGAACGGAGTTCCCTTATACTCAATGAGGCTCATCTATTAAAAACCAGTCACAAGGAAACACGTAGGAAACAGGTCGTATACTGCCTTTTTCATTGCCTGACTGATAGGCACTTGCTTGACTGACTTGGATGATGCTACCCTGATGAGAGGTTTATACGCTAAGCTCTCTAAGGAGAATGCTACTGCTAACATATGCTTGAGGCTTACTAATATCACGCTACACTGAGGCTAAACCCTGTGCTTTGTATAACGCCTTTATTTGCTTCATGGCTAACTACTTTCCAGCATGCATAACTATACTTAAGGGACATTTATACCCGACAGCATGAGTAGCTGCTTCTATGTGACTATCCAGCAGAGCCGGCCGTATATGTTCATTGTTTCATGCTGTTTGCTTGCACAGTAATAAGATATTTGTACATATTTTGGGGCACATTACAGCAACCTACTTAGATCCCATCTAAATACCTGCCCGGCATTTAGCCTTAAATTTAAAGGTGCCGTACGCAGCAGGGTGTAGTAGCTTGACTTTTTGTCCCCCAGTAATATATCTTTTATGTAACATGTATGTGTACAACTAATGTTTAGACTTTTAATAGTATCAATTCATCTGCATACGTGTTGGGGCACACTAACTGTAACTACTTAGATCCCATTTATATATCTGCCCGGCATTAAGCCTTACATACTAAGGTGCCGCTAGCAGTAGGGTGTAGTAGTCTGATTACTGTTCCCCATTCTAATTCTGCAGAAACCTCATAAGGCTCTTCAGGCCTGTGTAAACATTTACATATCATGTTAATGATTTCTGTTCATGTATAGACACTATCCCCTGACCGGTCAGGTTTGTAAGTATGTTGTATTTTCTATGCTATTTAACATCTCTATAAAGTGATCATATATACCTTTTGGGTCTTTGGCATTTTTTACCATTTCGAATATACATTTGTAATTATACCGTTAGTGCCAGAGAGTTCTCTCCTTTGCAGCTACACTAGCATTTATGGTTGACACATCAGAAAATCTTTTTTGAGCTTAAGTTTAATTTTTTGAAAAGAGTGCTGAATTCCCTGTCTTTTATCCTGGTCTTTCTTTTGTTTCCAGGATTTACTCTCTCTACATAAACTCTTCTATTCTATATAAGGGTCTGCACCAGATATTTGATATATTCTAGACCATACCAGTACTAGCCTAGAAGCCAACTGGTTGGATAACTTTTTTTAAAAAAAAAGCTCATAGCAATTGCGTCCCCTCCGTTATTAAAATTTGATATATATATATATATATATATATATATATATATATATATATATATATATATATATACACACAAACAAAAAGGTATTGGCGCACATCCATTTTCAAAAGCACAACATATTTTCTGCACTGCTGCAAAAAATTGCCTGCAAACAACATCAAGAGACAACTATTCTTTTTAAATAAAATTGGGATCTTAGTCACACAATATGGCCATATTTTGCTTTGCCAGTCACCACTTACAAGGTGCCCCAATACAGACTGGTCCTAACACTACAGTCCTTTGCCTCAGAGGGCTGAATCATTCCTGCTTTTACTCTTCATAATAGAATGAGACTCCCTGGCTTAATATTCACAACTCTATTACACTGTCATGAGCACACCTAATATTTTTAATATGTTTTACTGTGTTTTAAATGTACATAATTTTCATTCAACATAGACGAAAATGTTCTTTTTATTTTAATATATATATATATATATACTGTATATATGTCTTCATCTATAAAAACATATCCATATATATATATATATATATATATATATATATATATATATATATATAATAAAATGTACTTTTTCTTGTATGTTAAGAACATTGGAATTTTAAAATATGAATAACTACCTTCGGGTTTAGTGCTGTTGGTCTAATGTGGTGTTAAATTTTGCTCCATTGAAGTCTATGGGGAGGTCTATGGGAAAGTCTTTAGGGAGTTGACGCTGGGTTTCACTTGGGTGCTAACATTTTACTTGTAATATTAGCTAACCCGCAAGTATAAAAAGATTAGTGTTCCACATGTAATCTAGCCTTTAATTTGTTATAGCAATTTATGATTTTACTATTGCTTGCATACAATTAAGGTGCAGATCACGAGTGGAGCCGATATTTGCGGTCCACTCATAATACCAGCGCATACAAATGTGCTCTGGTTTTACTAGTTCAGTGCAATGAGAATGCAACCTTGTGTTCACATTTGTATGGAAGCTTAACACTAACAAGATCGCGCTTCTGCAGACTCCATTGGGAGCCTCGTTCTCATGCCGAAAGTCAAGGCAGAGAACCTAGCGCAGCAAAGGGGGTAAGTCGCACAGCGATGGGCAGCAAACTTTAAATATATATGAATATATCAATGGTGGAGGTTAAAGTTGCGCCTTAGCTAGAACTTGACAATATGAACACATAGAGAAGACACCTGATAGCTGCTATTATCGGTTTCTAACTTTACTCCTAAGCGAGAGAATGTTAGAGTTTTTTGCAAGAGGGTTGTTATAACAGCACCATCAAGGTCAAAGTCCTCATGTGCATGTGAAAATACAAATGAGCCTCATAAATAAAGCTCTATATTTGCAACAATAAAAGTGACAATATCCGCTCACCTGTATAAACCACAGGGATAAGTGGTCTGCGATGTGATGATGATGAGGAGGAGTTCCCAGCCCCAGAAAATGTCTTCTATCTCTGGTATGAGAGGATTGTGTGTACAGGCTAGGATCCTGGTAATGATGCGTAATAGTGATTCACTAATTATGCACAAGATTGAGACAGAAATCAAAAAGGAATTATTTAATATATATATATATATATATATATATATATATATATATATATATATACAGTATTTGTGGGTTTATACATGTATATAAACATATTAACACATCAATATACATGTATATAAGCATATACATTTATATTTTGAGTAAAACACAGTCCCCATAGACCGCAATGTAAAGGCACTTTTCAGTACCATTTTTATTTTCTAACACCCTACATCCGCTCACTTCCATCCCTTAAACTGCTTTGTGCAGTTATATTTTTAAAAAAATAAAGATGTTAATTTTTTTTTATTAATTATAAAGAATGATTTTTTTTATTTTGGTGGGCAATTGGGGGACATTTTTTTTAAATTAACCAGAGGTCTGAGCTCAAATTGCTCCCAAGAGCTTGCACTAGCATTAACCAGCCACTCATAATTGCTGGTTATTTAAACGTGAATTAGTACTCCCACTAATTACTATCTAATACTATGTATTTAAACCCCTGCAAAGCTGTTGAAGCATCAGCTGTTTAAAATCAGTTCCAGAGCAGCAATACACTGATGAGTAAGCAATGACAAGAGTCAATTGTGCATAGTCACCAATCTCCCTATTGCTGCTCCTAAACCTATTTTTTGTTAGCCTTTTTACAATCTCACACAACAGCCAGACAGTGCTAGTTCATGTGTGCCATATAGAAACAGTATGTTCACTCCCATGGAGAATGATGATGGTTATACAAGAACCAGCAATAATTGTCCTAAAATTCAAGATTGTAAAAAGTTACAAATAAAAAGCACTTAGGTAAATACAGAAAACCATAGAGGTAAAAAGTATAATACTATAACAGTGTTTGATCAGGGACACCCTTATCATTTGCAGGGGCCTGGGCAAGTCAAATTTGTGGTGCCCCCACAGCCGAGCACTCTTATTTCCCTCCCCCATGTGCCTTGTCCCTGTATTGCCCACCCCTGTCCCCCCCCAACATTCAGTGTTGCCTATATAAAGAATAACACTATGTATTACAACCTCCTGATACCCATAAAGACTTCTTCATAAACTAAATACACCTTCTCATTACCCTCAACTCTGACAGTGCAGGACCCCAAAAGTGCATGGCCCTGGGGGGGGGGCCCTCTCACCCTACCCAAAGGGACAGGTCCTGTTGTTTGGTTATGCAAAATTGGGAAATGGGGTATTAAAGAGTTTATCTTTAAAAAATAATAATTTTTCAAGTAGACTGTACCTATATATTTTTTTATTTTAAAGGAGTATTTAAAGTAGAGAATTTTATTCCAGAACAAAAAAAAGATCATTTAAAATTCACCTATATAACAAGAGTCCTCACACACGTACCAGCTTCCAGTTATGTACATTTTGTGCTTCATAATTCTCTCTTCAGAACAGATATTTTTATAGCCTTCATGGTAAGGGTTTTGAGTGGGGTTCTCTAGAGGTAGTGAACACCCAGAGGTTTAATAAACTTTTAGGAAATTAATACTGCAAAATCCTTAGAGATCGCAACCAACTCCTACTAAAATTATGATGATTGTGAAAAAGAAAAACAGAAAGGAAAAATAGAAACAGTGGATTTAAAAAAAAATATATATATATATTATTAAATGGACAGAAAGGTCAAATTTAAAATTTGCATGGGTGCATTTACGTTTTAAATAGAAGTATTTTTGCAATATACTTTCATTAGTATTCAAGCTCAAAAAGCTAGTTGTGGTATGTATTGTGCAGTTAAGACCCAAAGGGACATGAAACCCACATTTTTTCTTTTATGATTGAGATAGAGAATACAATTTTAAAGGGACAGTCTACACCATAATTTTTATTGTTTTAAAAGATAGATAATCCCTTTATTACCCATTTCCCAGTTTTGCATAACCAACAGTTATAATAATATACTTTTTTTTTTTTAAATTATTTTTTAATTGAAGTTAAACACAGGTTAACAAACAGGATTCACCCTGAGGTCAATGTTACATCAGAGTAAGTAATACATTGTCTATAAACTGACATTATTAGAAAAAGAAAGACATAATGCTCATGTAACAAAATAATTACATAACAAATCTTAATATGAAGATAGACAAAAGTTTAAGCGAGGTGGAAAATAACTTCATTTTACATTATCTTATTAACAAATGGTCTCCCACAGCATATAGTAAACAGTCAATAGATTATCTGAGCCATAGATATCGGTCTGTGGAGAATTAGCGTTTGTGGTCAGCTACTCTTGAGCTGAGATATATAGGGGGGAGGGGAAATTCAGCGGTTAGCACCGCTATGCATATAGGAAGGTGATGGAGAGGTGGAGGGCGGAGCCTTGTATAGTATGATAAGTAGTTTAAGGTACGTGGTAGGAACTTAGAGGTGTTCAAGTGGGGAGATCCCAGGACTGTCTAGAAAAAAATTATATCTAGTAAATCATCGTGTGAAATAGGTTAGTCTCTATCATTGAGTTGCGCCTCTAAGAAAAGTGATTGTACCTATAGGGTCGAGGGAATAACAGCTAGTAAAGGAGCGTTGGTGGCAGGGGCTTAAAATGACTTAGCACTGTCATCACAGTAAGACTTATAAATTATGGGCCAGGAGATTAGGGAAGTAATACTGGTTTTGACCGTAATAAAGTTACGCAAGAGCGGGGATATTAGAAAGTATGGGATATAGGGAACTTCTGGGGGAGCTCCTCTCCTGGGGGAATGCTAGCTATAAGCGATGTGGGAAAAAAGGAATAGGGATATGACCCGCAGGCAATAAGTACCAGCGGGAAAGGGAGGAGAGGAGCTCAGCCGGAGCAGAAAATTTGTGCTACCAATAAATTCCACATAGGGGGTATGCAAATATTGTCAGGGAACATGTGTGGACTGAGTAGAGAGAGTTCCCCTAAATAGGGGTAGAAGAAAATACCTCTAATAATACCTAGAAGTTAGATAATAAACTTAAGACAAACATAGTTAACAGAGCTCAGTTTCATAGGCATAAGGGAGCCGCATGAACTTAAGATATTGATAATTACAGATTCTTTTGATACCGCTGCTATTTAGTAAGTGTGACAAATAGTAGAACCATTTAACAGCCAGTTAATAATCATAGTTATACCTACCCTACAAACCAAGAACTTAAATAAAAGCTGAAGGTCCCAGATGACACGCAGCAACTC
The DNA here is from genome assembly GCF_027579735.1 of Bombina bombina. Lineage (NCBI taxonomy): Eukaryota > Metazoa > Chordata > Amphibia > Anura > Bombinatoridae > Bombina > Bombina bombina. The sequence continues at coordinate 535,249,114 of NC_069505.1, read as the reverse complement.
AGAAGCCAAAAAATGTGTTCGCAGCAGCCTAACTAGTTTAGGAGTGATCTAAATCTCAAGTCAGCTCTTTTAAGAAATGGGACTCATTTAGGGGAAGAACCATGCTATAGAGTAATAGGTAGTCCCCCCATGATGAGAGTACACAGACTATTATCATATGCTTTACTATATCACTGAATGGAATGTTTTAACTGGAGAGACATGGGAGTACTATATATCTTATCCTAATTAAACATAAGAAAGCTAGTTATGCGAGCAACTCTCAACTGGAGGAAGTGAAAGCTTGGATAGGACACAAGAGTACTTGATTATAAGTCCATGTCCAAGCTGCTATATCATATAGTACCGTATGTTAGCGTCCAACAGAGTGAGATGTATTCATAAGTATACCATTAAGTAGTATATGAGTCTAATCGTTAGCTGTACATTTTGTCAGGGCTTCAGCATGCAGAGTCTCTAGTCCTAGAAATAATAGCATAGTATCATAGGTTTTAGATAGTAAAACATCACATTTAAAAAGATAGTGAGCCAACAAATGTCCTCGTGACCAGCTACAAACATAACCAAAATTAGATGTTTTTCTGGGCATGAGATGCCAACTATATATTGCGGCCCTATTTGCAGACTGGTGCATACAGTATGTCTAGAATATCGGGAAACTTACTAGTCATAAGTGTACCCTTATACAGTATATGGGTCTGATCTGATCGTTAGTTGTATAGATTGTCAGGGCTTCAGCATACAGGGTCTCTGATCATAGGGATGATTGCATAGTATCATAGGTTTTAAATAGTCAAACATCACATTTAAGAAGAGCTAACTAGCAGAGAGCAGTTTATGCATACAGTATAGGAATTATCAGCAGACAATAGAAACCTTGAAACCTATTCCTGAGAGCCGAACATAGGCTACCATATATAATGGCTGTAGGCAGTGGTATCATGTAACACCTAAATTTAATTCAACATACATATATAGTCATCTGAAATGTTCTCATAGAAATATCTTTACAGCAACAGTTTCATTTATGGTTTATGAGTCAAGGAGGGTCCACATAAAACAAAGGCCTTGAATAGAAAGCAGTTTAAAGATGCATTGTGAACATAGGCATGTGTAAGGTGATATTCAGCCATCCCCGGCAGTTCAGGAATTTTATACTATCCAAAATGGCGGACATACAGTTCTTGCAAGAGACATTGCAAATTGCATTGCAGGGAAACACATAATCAAAAGTTGCGGCAGCATAACAAGTATTGAGAATGCCCCTCATAAATACTTTTCATGGGATCCATGGGTTTCCAATCTGTAAGGCTGCATTCCGTTGCAAATTTGAGCATGAGCTAAGCGCCCAAGATGTCGAGGCCACAAAGATAAGTTTACCCCACTCCAACCTTTAATTTCAGCTGCAAGCTAGTTGCTGGGGAGATCAGCCAATATACCGCATTGCAACAGCAATACGGAGCGCTCAGAATCAGCAAGCCGGTTCCGGTGACTTTCATTGCGACCAGGGGGATCATCTCAGGGCACTTACGTATTGGCAAAGGCAGTGATGTCAGTAGGGAGCAAAGTACCTCTGTGGTCATGAGGGATAATTTAGGGTCTGATGACTGTTGCAGCTTTACCCTCTAAGGAAACAGCCCCAATGCTCCGTTAGCGCTCGTTACGACTGGTGAGCTATAAGGAAGTAGCAGTCCATGTTGGCTCCATGACGAGCAATCTCGATCTCCCTCCTTAACTCGGAGAGGTGGGAGGAGGTGTCGCGCTACTAGTGTGCTTTCTAGCGGGGATTCACTCCCCAAAGCTTCGGTCTCCCCTAAGGCAAATGTGGTCGTGGTAGTTCCATGCATTGCCGATCTCAGAGTATCCGTTAGATCCTCATAACAGCCAGTGAGCTGTCGGTTTAGTCCCTGCAGAAGGGTAAAGATTTCCTCAACAGGCTCCTCCATTTTCAATGTAGATTTAGACACCAGTCTGTAGTGGTCTAAGCCAGGATAGATGCAGTCAGGTCTAGATATCGCGCTATTTGCAATTCCGCAGCTCCTTCTCAAAAGAGATGTTAGAATCTGCGGCAATAAGAAACGTTAATTCAAACAAAGGCCTAGATTTGGAGTTTGGCGGTAGCCGTGAAAACCAGCGTTAGAGGCTCCTAATGCTGGTTTTAGGCTACCGCCGGTATTTGGAGTCATTCAAAAAAGGGTCTAACGCTCACTTTTCAGCCGCGACTTTTCCATACCGCAGATCCCCTTAAGTCAATTGCGTATCCTATCTTTTCAATGGGATATTTCTAACTCCGGTATTTAGAGTCGTGGCTGAAGTGAGCGTTAGAAATCTAATGACAAAACTCCAGCCGCAGAAAAAAGTCAGTAGTTAAGAGCTTTCTGGGCTAACGCCGGTTCATAAAGCTCTTAACTACTGTGCTCTAAAGTACTCTAACACCCATAAACTACCTATGTACCCCTAAACCGAGGCCCCCCCACATCGCCGACACTCGATTAAATTTTTTTAACCCCTAATCTGCCGACCGCCACCTACGTTATACTTATGTACCCCTAATCTGCTGCCCCTAACACCGCCGACCCCTATATTATATTTATTAACACCTAACCTGCCCCCCACAACGTCGCAGCCAGCTACCTACAATAATTAACCCCTAATCTGCCGACCGCAAAGAGCCGCCACCTACATTATAGCTATGTAACCCTAATCTGCTGCCCCTAACACCGCCGACCCCTATATTATATTTATTAACCCCTAACCTGCCCCCCACAACGTCACAGCCAGCTACCTACAATAATTAACCCCTAATCTGCCGACCGCAAAGAGCCGCCACCTACATTATAGCTATGTAACCCTAATCTGCTGCCCCTAACACCGCCGACCCCTATATTATATTTATTAACCCCTAATCTGCCCCCCTCAACGTCGCCTCCACCTGCCTACACTTATTAACCCCTAATCTGCCGAGCAGACCGCACCGCTACTATAATAAAGTTATTAACCCCTAATCCGCCTCACTACCCCTATAATAAATAGTATTAACCCCTAATCTGCCCTCCTTAACATCGCCGACACCTAACTTCAATTATTAACCCCTAATCTGCCGACTGGAGCTCACCGCTATTCTAATAAATGTATTAACCCCTAAAGCTAAGTCTAACCCTAACACTAACACCCCCCTAAATTAAATATAATTTTAATCTAACGAAATTAATTAACTCTTCTTAAATAAATTATTCCTATTTAAAGCTAAATACTTACCTGTAAAATAAATCCTAATATAGCTACAATATAAATTATAATGATATTATAGCTATTTTAGGATTAATATTTATTTTACAGGTAACTTTGTATTTATTTTAACCAGGTACAATAGCTATTAAATAGTTAAGAACTATTTAATAGCTAAAATAGTTAAAATAATTACAAATTTACCTGTAAAATAAATCCTAACCTAAGTTACAATTAAACCTAACACTACACTATCAATAAATAAATTAAATAAACTACCTATAATTATCTACAATTAAACCTAACACTACACTATCAATAAATAAATTAAATACAATTCCTACAAATAAATACAATGAAATAAACTAACTAAAGTACAAAAAATAAAAAAGAACTAAGTTACAAAAAATAATAAAATATTTACAAACATTAGAAATATATTACAACAATTTTAAACTAATTACACCTACTCTAAGCCCCCTAATAAAATAACAAAGCCCCCCAAAATAAAAAAAATGCCCTACCCTATTCTAAATTACTAAAGTTCAAAGCTCTTTTACCTTACCAGCCCTGAACAGGGCCCTTTGCGGGGCATGCCCCAAGAAGTTCAGCTCTTTTGCCTGTAAAAAAAAACATACAATACCCCCCCCAACATTACAACCAACCACCCACATACCCCTAATCTAACCCAAACCCCCCTTAAATAAACCTAACACTAAGCCCCAGAAGATCTTCCTACCTTGAGTCGTCTTCACCCAGCCTAGCCAAATTCTTCATCCAAGCGGAGCAAGAAGAGGTCCTCCATCCGGTAGAAGTCTTCATCCAAGCGGGGCAGAAGAGGTCTTCCATCCGATTGAAGTCTTCATCCAAGCGGAATCTTCTATCGTCATCCATCCGGAGCGGAGTGGCAGCATCCTGAAGACCTCCGACGCGGCACATCCATCCTGGCCGACGACTGAACGACGAATGACGGTTCCTTTAAATGACGTCATCCAAGATGATCCAATCAGCCAATCGGATTGAACTTGATTCTGATTGGCTGATTCCATCAGCCAATCAGAATATTCCTACCTTAATTCCGATTGGCTGATAGAATCCTATCAGCCAATCGGAATTCGAGGGACGCCATCTTGGATGACGTAATTTAAAGGAACCATCATTCGTCGTTCAGTCGTCGGCCAGGATGGATGTTCCGCGTCGGAGGTCTTCAGGATGCTGCCGCTCCGCTCCGGATGGATGACGATAGAAGATTTCGCTTGGATGAAGACTTCAATCGGATGGAAGACCTCTTCTGCCCCGCTTGGATGAAGAATTTGGCTCGGCTGGGTGAAGACGACTCAAGGTAGGGAGATCTTCAGGGGCTTAGTGTTAGGTTTATTTAAGGGGGGTTTGGTTTAGATTAGGGGTATGTGGGTGGTGGGTTGTAATGTTGGGGGGGTATTGTATGTTTTTTTTTACAGGCAAAAGAGCTGAACTTCTTGGGGCATGCCCCGCAAAGGGCCTTGTTCAGGGCTGGTAAGGTAAAAGAGCTTTGAACTTTAGTAATTTAGAATAGGGTAGGGCATTTTTTATTTTGGGGGGCTTTGTTATTTTATTAGGGGGCTTAGAGTAGGTGTAATTAGTTTAAAATTGTTGTAATATATTTCTAATGTTTGTAAATATTTTTTTATTTTTTGTAACTTAGTTCTTTTTTATTTTTTGTACTTTAGTTAGTTTATTTCATTGTATTTATTTGTAGGAATTGTATTTAATTTATTTATTGATAGTGTAGTGTTAGGTTTAATTGTAGATAATTATAGGTATTTTATTTAATTTATTTATTGATATTGTAGTGTTAGGTTTAATTGTAACTTAGGTTAGGATTTATTTTACAGGTAAATTTGTAATTATTTTAACTATTTTAGCTATTAAATAGTTCTTAACTATTTAATAGCTATTGTACCTGGTTAAAATAAATACAAAGTTACCTGTAAAATAAATATAAATCCTAAAATAGCTATAATATCATTATAATTTATATTGTAGCTATATTAGGATTTATTTTACAGGTAAGTATTTAGCTTTAAATAGGAATAATTTATTTAATAAGAGTTAATTAATTTCGTTAGATTAAAATTATATTTAATTTAGGGGGGTGTTAGTGTTAGGGTTAGACTTAGCTTTAGGGGTTAATACATTTATTAGAATAGCGGTGAGCTCCAGTCGGCAGATTAGGGGTTAATAATTGAAGTTAGGTGTCGGCGATGTTAGGGAGGGCAGATTAGGGGTTAATACTATTTATTATAGGGTTAGTGAGGCGGATTAGGGGTTAATAACTTTATAATAATATCGGTGCGGTCCGCTCGGCAGATTAGGGGTTAATAAGTGTAGGCAGGTGGAGGCGACGTTGTGGGGGGCAGATTAGGCGTTAATAAATATAATATAGGGGTTGGCGGTGTTAGGGGCAGCAGATTAGGGGTACATAGGGATAATGTAAGTAGCGGCGGTTTACGGAGCGGCAGATTAGGGATTAAAAATAATATACAGGGGTCAGCGATAGCGGGGGCGGCAGATTAGGGGTTAATAAGTGTAAGGTTAGGGGTGTTTAGACTCGGGGTACATGTTAGGGTGTTACGTGCAAACGTAGGAAGTGTTTCCCCATAGGAAACAATGGGGCTGCGTTAGGAGCTGAACGCGGCTTTTTTGCAGGTGTTAGGTTTTTTTCAGCTCAAAAAGCCCCATTGTTTTCTATGGGGGAATCGTGCACGAGCACGTTTTTGAGGCTGGCCGCGTCCGTAAGCAACTCTGGTATCGAGAGTTGCAGTGGCGTTAAATATGCTGTACGCTCCTTTTTTGGAGCCTAACGCAGCCATTCTGTGGACTCTCAATACCAGAGTTATTTTAAAGGTGCGGCCAGAAAAAAGCCAGCGTTAGATACGCGGGTCGTTACCGACAAAACTCTAAATCTAGCCGAAAATGTCCTTCATTTATAGGTTAGTAGGGAAGTGTCCACATCAGAACCTAGCTTGTTTTTTATCTAGATCTAGCCATTTTATGTAAGCATGGCCTAGGAGCTCAAGCAAGACACGTCGGATCTCCTCGGCTGCTGGCTCCGCCCCCATAATAATATATTTTTAACCTCTGTGATTATCTTGTATCTAAGCCTTTGCAAACTGTCCCTTTTTTCAGTTCTTTTGACAGACTTGCAGTTTAGCCAATCAGTGCCTGCTCCCAGATTACATCACGTGCACGAGCACAGTGTTATCTATATGAAATATGTGAACTAACACCCTCTAGTGGTGAAAAACTGTTAAAATGCAATCTGAAAGAGGTGGGCTTCAAGGTCTAAGAAATTGGCATATGAACCTCCTAGGTTAAGCTTTCAACTAAGAATACCAAGAGAACAAAGCAAAATTGGTCATAAAAGTAAATTGGAAAATTGTTTAAAATTACATGCTCTATCTGAATCATGAAAGTTTATTTTTGCCTAGACTGTCCCTTTAAACAACGTTCCAATGTACTTCTTAAGTGAGGAGGACCACTGCCCCTGCCACCATGATAGAGCCATCACGGAGGACCCTATGGATTACATCTGATGAAGGTAAGATGAGGAAATTTTTGAATTTTTTCCTGGATTTTTTTTTTTTTTATCTTCAGCATTGTTATGGATTACAGTCTTTAGATTTTTATTTTCCTTTGTGGATTTTTTTCATAGATTTTTCTTCAGGATTGTTGTGAATTACATCTGATGAAGACTTCAGATGGCGAGTAAAAAATATATGCTAGGATTACTGCTTTTTTTTACTGTGCTTGTTTATAATTTTTAGTTTTTTGTTTTTTTTATCTGGTTTCTTTTTTGTGTGTATTTTATTGGTTGTGTTTTTTGTGTAAGGGTTTGTTGTTGTTTATTTTAATGGTTATTTTGTGTAATGCGTTTATTTTGTTTTTGTTTTTGCTGTTTATTTTAATTATTATTTCTTGTAATGTTTTTTTGTTTTGTTTAAGGGGTTAATAGTCTAGAGGGCTTAAGTTGCTTAAGGGGTTAATAGTATAGTGTTGTTAGACTGAGTTAGGTGTTATGGCACGTATATATATATATATATATATATATATATATATATATATACACACAATTATTTATTTCATTGTAAATTGTAGTATTATCTATTCTAAACATTGTCTTTATTTTAATATTGTATTTGTCTTATTGTATGTTTTTTTTATTTTTAAAGAAGAAGATGTATTTTTTAAGATAATAATATATTATTATATTATATTATATTAAATATAGGCAGACAGTATCCATGACAGTTTAACATAACTGCATTTCTTTCACTTTGCAATGTTAAAAATAAAATACAGTTATGCAGAACTATAAAAAAAAAGCTTGTTCAATTAAAAACAAAAAATCAAAAAGATATATAAAACTTTCTAAAATTACAACACTTAAATTGCATAGTATTGCATAATATAATACGATACATATAATTAAAACATTGTATCTACATATTCCCACAGCTCCTATAGGTTTAATAGGAAGGTTTTTTTTTTGTTTTTTTTTACTTTATTAGCACTGTAGTTTGCAGACATTATGGGCCATATTACAAGTGGAGTGCTAAATATTGCTTTTATGAAAGCAATATTAGCGATCCACTGTGTAATACCAGCGCACACTAAGGTGTGCTGGTATTACAAGTTTTCAGCAATGCGAATGCAAGCTCGCGTTCACATTGCTGGGAAGCATTGCGCTCACGAGAGCGAGCTTCTATAGGCTCCTATGTGAGATCTAATCTCTAGTTAATTTTATAAGCTCTAATTGCTACCATGAGTTCGTGGTAGCAATAACCAGCCACTTGTAATGATTGACTAATTATCATGTGCCCACAAACGGGCAAA